>NW_021853511.1:445756-480626 GCF_003651465.1 Formica exsecta
TTTTTTTTTTTTTTTTGATCATTTTTATAAGACTTTATTGAATTTTTTAAGCGGCCAGCGAATATTCATGCAATAGGTACCGAGGATGGACATCGAATAGATTTCGCGGCTGGAATATTGGATATTGCATAAATATCCGCGAAACGTGACTATCCAAACTAGATTTATATGGATATTTATACGGAACGTCGATGTTACTGTAATGGATCATGCATGGCGATCGCGACTCAGACTTAAAAATACAAACGAGCTTTGTTTGAAGCGAGCCTTGTCGATCGATACGAACAGATCGTATATGGAATTTCCTGGAAAAGTATTTATAATTTCATTAATTTTTTTAAATTTACTTCAATGGATTTTTTGGAAATTGAATATTAATTTAATTTGATTTTTCTTAAATATAATACGAATAATTTAGAAAAGTTTTACATAAAATAAAAATGATTTAACATACATTGAGATACAAGAATAAAGATCTGCGAATTCGCCGATTCGTCATTTCGCGTTAATTACCGTTTCAAAAGGAAGATATAAGGGAAGAGATTGTCAAACGGACAAGAGAAAATGCCAGTCAACGACGACGCTGACGTTTATATCGCGATCTGTTTTTCCTGCCCCAGCGTAGTGAGTTTAATTGCTTTTCTCTAGTCTACCTTGTAATTAAGCCTTCAACCATCCTCGGCAAGGCAGGGAACTAGCCAAATGCATAATGCATTTCGCAGGACTCGATGTCGGTCGTCCTTTCTTCCTGTCTCCTTTGAATCCCTCACGATTTGCCTTCATCCTCGGTTCCAGCGCGTCCTGGACTAATGGTCGAAGTTTGTCGTCGTCGTTTCGACGTAGTGCACCTTCGATTGAATTATAATTAATGCCACGCCATGCGCGACTCTCGCATTGTGAGCCAACAACGGTGAGAGAAACTTGCGCCGAGAAACGCGCGTTTCCAGTGACACAAATAATCGATTATAAAGTAATAACTTATAATTCACATTCGCGTGCGAAGTGTGTTCTCTTTCTGTAACTCTCATGGATGCAACTTTTATTCCGGGATTATAGTAATTAGTCGTACGATTCTCTCTTCGTTAGAAGATTTATTTTGGTACAATTAATATAATATGACTTATAACGAACGGGCCAGTGAAAAGAGGAGAAATTTCCACTCCGAGATATTCGTGAAAGCGCAAAGACTCGATTATGAATTAATGTAAAAGTCACGCGCTTGCGATATTTTTATTTAATTAGAAAAGTCTCTCATTAATTTTCTCACGATTTAATGTGTTTTTAAGAAAAATAAATGCTCGGTCATCAGAATTGAATTAAATGTTATGACCTATAAATTTTGATGAATTTATTTTATTATATATATATATTTTTTTTTGATACACGTACGATAATATCATTTATAAATTACTGTTATCTTTAGTGCGTGCACAAATATCGCGTATCGTGGTGGGTGTCTACAGATTTATCGCCAGGACGGTATGGATGCACGCGCGATCAACAGCTAAATTACAATTTAGTGTCTGTCTCGAGTCGCCGCAATTCACTTCGCGATATAAAGTCTCCGCGAAAATAGATTTCGAAACGAAATATTGAAAGATCTGACGTGCGTTTCTTAGAGTGAGGCACCTAAGCCTCCATCGCATTCCGCTCACGTAGCTCAAAAGTGTCGACTACCTAGAAATCCCTTCGACTTGTTACGCGTTTCTCATGCATATGCTATTCGTAGGCAGGTCTAGCTGTCTCTTCCTCTCCGCGTAAAGACGATTGACGTGTCTAAAGCTCCGGTAAAGTCTACCACGTCAGTTCCCCGTTAAATTGTTCATAAAATATTTACATTACTGTTAATCTAAATTAATTTTATTCGGTATATCGGGCGAAGGGTGTGTATTTGCATTTGAAGATGCTGGAAAAATTAAAATTTTTCCCGCAGTAAAAAATTTTATTTTGTAACAAATACGTAACCAGGTAATGTTTGTATCATTTTACGATCTTCCATTTTCATTTCGGATCCTCCGAGATAGCTTCGTAACTTATATCTGGCAAGTTTTTTTCACGAATAAAGTTTGTAAAAGTTTGCACTCATCATCGGATGCATTATGCATACTTTTTTTTTTGTAATCGATCGTTTCACGTGGCGCTTCGCGTGAAATTTTACGTCTTATTCGGTAGCGAAGCGCTTTTTACGTCGCTCAGAATGGAGAGACCGCTAACGATCCTCGACGAACGGTAATTTCTCGGTTTCGACGATGTCTTTTGTACGTAACGGGCCGCCTTATTGCGCGATAATCACATAATGGGCGCGAATTGGCTCCGTCAATTAAAGCTGGCACGAAGTCGTCATGCCTTTCTTCGCTCGATAGACAGTCACGAGGCGGAGCCGAGAGAAAATTATTTCTCTCTCATAACAGTTTTTCTTTTAAAACAGATAAGTTTGCAATAATGAAATAAGTTTTGATCAATTTTAAATTTTATCAGTTCTAAATAAGAGAAAAATAAAAAAGAGGATATTTAAAAAATTTATATTTGAAACATCTCTCTAGCGGACTCGATAGACGGAAATTCTACATTGGTTTTCGTCACCGTTAGATCGATTTGTTCTCACAATTATGTAAAGATAGTGTAACGGGTCGGGGAAAAATACGGGATCGATTTCGCGATGCTCGTGTATCGTACGCACTCGAGAATATTCAATTTTTCGGTCTGCCGCGTCGCACGATTGCCGCGCGTGAGATATAAATCGCCTCGGAAGCGCCGATACAATGTTGTATAATCAAATACGAAAATACTTCCGCGAGGTTTTCGAGTAACGATAAGAGTTACGGCGAAGGGGGCTTGACGGCGAAAATTGTTGTTGACGTAGAAAAATCGACTTTAAATTGATGGAGAAAACTACAAAGGAAATAACTCTCTCGCGCTCTTATTATTTTTCTTCCAAGTTCCACGACAGACGAAAATTGCAAGAATTAAACGTCAGAAACTTGAAATCTTTCAAGATCGATTTTTCTATCTCTCGTTCTCTTTGCTCGGGACTATTCGAATTCCATCCTGATCTCAAGATCGGCGCGTCCGAAATGATTCGCGCTCTCGTGGAACAAATTATGCGAACGTTTTAGCAAAGTGTGCGAGTACCCGCGGGCGGGTTCGGCACCCTCTGTAGTCCCGCGATCGCTTATTATCCCGCTGCGCGAGGTTGGTCACGATGATCCTTGACCGGTCTTACATCATCTTGTCTGGTTTTTCCTCGCTTTCCACCGTTGCCCGGATGCTATTATCTCGCGTTGTCGGAAAGCAATTTTCTCCGTCGCTTTCTCCAATCGCTTTTGCGGTTTCCCTTAGCTAGCCGCACGATGATTAAAGGGTCATTAAAATCGGACGACACTTGACCGTAAAATAGACGTTCCGAAAATAGTATATTGTCGAAAGATATAAAATTAAAATATATATTAATATATCATTAAAATCTGTATTTTTAAATTTTATATTATTTTCTTTAAAGTTAATTAATTTAAAGTAGATGAATAATATTATTTTGTCTATTAAAATTTAATTTATTCATGTAAAGGATTTATTAATTTAGAACTTAAAGCGCAACACTAAGATGTCGTGAATAGCTCGGAAAGCTCTTTAGCTACGAAAATAGCTTCCATTGGCTGGTAATGAAGCAGAGCGCTCTAAGTTTTGTCGATGCACTTGGAAAGTCGTGTCGCGCATAGTTAAAAGTTTGAAAGATTTTATGCGCGAAGCGTAAAGCGTGGAGTTCCGTCTGGTAGTTCAACGCTCGTCCGCCTGTTTCACTTTGAGCGTATTTTCGTGGCTGTTCGCTCGTTCATCTGCCGATAATTTAGCTTTCTGCCTCAACTTGACAAACAATATAATTGCTTTTGCCTCCGATATATTATAAATATTGAGACACAACAATTTATCTCTCATCAATTTTATTCTATTAACATGTCGTACAAATTATCCCTGTCATTTACTGTTGCTTATGTCGAACGATCTTCACGCATCGATGAAATGCGAGATACACATATAGCTACAATAAATGCATACAGCTTCAATCGAGTTTATGCACGAAACAATACGGTTTGGCCGGAATCCAGTTTACGTTGCGTAAACAAAATCGAATCTCTCGTTTGAAAATCGGGTCGCCGTATATCTCGTTACACCCACCCCTCATCCCTCCGTTCCTCTCGAAATCCAAACAACATCGCGAGGAAGGTCAGTCGGAAAACCTTTCCTGTTGTTCCGCTGTAGCCGAAAAGTCTGGCGCCGGTGCGACGGCGGTCCAACGACGTGGATGCATCCTATCCAGGAGACGAGCTTCAGTATTCGTTTCTCCACCGACGCGTTGTGCATCATCGTTCCTTCCACCTGGTCTTCGTCTCGCGACCAAGTTTTCATTCGATGACAGTTCTCATCTCGCGAAACTCACGGCATAATATTGTATTTTTATTCAAATTTTATGATTTGTTGCGCGAGCAATATGTCATTTGAAATAGATTTGAGAAAACAGCTGTAAAACGTCAATCGAATAAATAAGAGTGTATTCCCAAAAATATAAAAATAAAAGGATACACGTGTGTTTACGAAGTAATGACATCATATTAGCACGCGTCGTTTGTTTCGTAAACTGCAAAAAAAGAGTTCAACGTTCAAAGTTGTCAACATTCGGCAACGAAAGTTTTTTCTGTGACAGAGGAGAACGGGATCGAGACAAACCTTCTTAGCTCGGTACTTTTACGTTTTGCGGTAGTGTTCTGTCAGCTATCGAGCGGGGGAGCTCGTCGGGATGTTGAAGTTCCGAGTAGTATCCGGCCAACGGAAGCGCGGCGGCATGGTGAGAATCTTAAACGTCTGCGACTTAAATCTCGACGCGCGGAAAAACGTCGTCGAAAAAAGAAAAGTTAATTTTCTCCGGATTTATCTTGGGATTTATTTATGTTGTACGTGAATCGTTCGTTCAATTTCGCTATCGCAATAAGTGCGAAAGCATTTTTCCACGGAGAGAGAGACGCGATTCTTTCTTAGTTTCTCAATACGACAGATTTAATTAGACATTTTTGCGTTATGTAATATAATCGATCATTTTAAAAAAAGCATATAATCGCAAAGAAATTTATGCGTAAATATCGTAATATATTCCACGGCATTCGCTTCTCGACAAACTATTGATTTCTAATTCATTGTATTTCGATTCCATCGTGCCGTAATTTGTCGTCGCTTCGCCTGCACGGCCGCTTTCAGACAACGTCGCGTGTCGGCGTCTGGAAAGTTGCCTGTCCCCAGGCGCATCGAGAGACTGCAGTGGTTCTCAATCGTCCTCTCGTTCTGATAATTCGCTCGGCGTTTACGATCGACCAAATCGCGTCAACTCGTATTAATTTGCGTTTAATGATCTTCGCAGATTAAACTCTTACAGATAAAATTGTCAAATATTTCTAACTCCTTTGATTTTATTTGTTGCAGGTAAATCCGGGAAGCAAGGCAGCCCAGCAGGGAGTGAGAGAGGGTGATCTGATTAGTAATATTAATGGAAGGAGCACTCGAGATTTGACCAACAGCGAGGCGCACGCTCTGCTACGTAATTCCGGGGAACAGTTAAAACTCGGTCTCAATCAGTGAGTCGTTTTTTAAAGATATTAAAACTTCTTGCGAAATGACAGAAGCAAAATTAAATTATATTCTAATCGGAAATTTTATTCTTTATTTTTTTTTGTCGCAGGGAAAATATCGGCTCGCCAAAGAGAAGGATCTACAAAAGTAGTTTACAAGAGAATACCACGACCGAGATTCAGAATAGTAAGTATTCGTCGCGAAAACCGATCAGTCTCAAGTGAAGCGAGAGTTAATCGTCATTTCTGTCATTTCTGTGCCGCAGAGATCACCACAAGGACCACAACGACCACGCGCACACGGTCAGAAGCGGAGAAGAACGTTGCCAGTAAGTTTGCTATCTTCCTTCAAAATCATAAACTTTTTTATGGTACCTCAAATAAAGATAGAAATGCGTAAAATACTAACACAAAACGACGAAAGTAATCGCTTGATATATAAACATATCAATTGATAAATAATAATTAACAGATCACTTCGCCACAAAAACTTTCGCTGAACGCATAGAACGTGGCCTATGATTAATTAAATAAAATATTGAATTTACGAGCGAATTTCCAATTAATCGCGAACGGTTTGAGCAATGAGTTCACCGCATTCGGTATCGATTCCCGATTAATCTCGCACGATATCAAACATCGGCCTTATAGAGAATCCCACCGTCATTTTCCAATTAATTTTTAACGCCTAACTCGACATATTTTACGGGTATGCGACCATGATTGCTAGTTATCGAAACAAGTTCGGCGGGGGTAACATAGTTAGTTCATAGATAGAGTCGTCGGTAGATGATTATCGTGTCGACATTCTTAACAATTCACGACTCGTTCTCCGCAACGTATACGTTCGATACTCGATCGTTGTCGTTTGTAACGCGTCGAGTTATGCCGGAGGACCCAGAAATTACCCACGCATGACTGCCGGTGCTTGGTCGAGCACAATAATCCTGCCAGTTAACTGAGCATATACAATGCGCGTAGTTTAATTATCTCCGATGATCTCAATGGCGGACAATGGCGGCCTGTTCCTTTATGCGCGACAGCGGTAGAAGTTAGCCTCGGTGACATTTCGGTTGGCCGAATTAATCAAGTCGGCCTTCCGTGCATCGCCATTCATCGTTGCTTAGAGTAATTTTTTTTATGAGAAAAACAAAAATAATTTCTTTTAAAAATCGAATCGAGCGATGGAAGCAAATTTTTTTCATCAATTCAACAAGATTTTGAGACACGCATAAGTTACAAGTATGAAGATTAACTAGATTAAAACAATATCTTGAAGATTGTGAAGATCGAGAGATATCGGTTTCGAAGGCTTCTTCATCGCGCTTAATTAATCGCCGATAATTGGCCGCCCGTTTCGATCCTCGGACTCTAACCGAGGATAATGACGGGCTTAATAAGTGCAGCGTATGACGTGTACGTTGACCATAAACGGATCATCCCACCACTTTGGCCATTATTACCGGCTCTTTTCTCCAAATTGCCCTCTCGTCGTCGCGGTACAGTGCACATCCAGACGGCATACCCACGCTTCGCGTCGAGATCGCGCGCGTGTATTGTCTCACGCACACGCGACACACCTGTCCCCGGTTCGCATGTACGCTCTCATCTACGACGGTACACCTGCGACCACAACGACACGCGGCAATTCCGTGCCCGGCGCACCCTCGGCTCTCCGAGAAGGCCCTGCGTCAAGGAGGCGACCCTCTTCGTCTCCTCTTCTTCCTTTTCGAGGCCTGCGAGACCCACCTTCTCGTTCAGTATCAGGGAACGTCTTGTCGAGCGCGCCGCGCCGAGTAATCGAATTTCGAACCGCGTTCAATCGTTTGTTAGAAAAAAAGAAAGAAATTTACGCCGCCGGAAAAACGCAGAAATGTCGGATACGATCGAAAATTGGGGTCGATTACATAGTTTTTTTTTTTCTTTTAAAACGCGAGAGTGGTAAAGCGGTGATAAAAAAGTGAAGTGTGAGTATCGTTGCATAAATTTGCATAACTTTGAATCGTACGGTTTTTTTTTTAACATCTGTCGAACACGGGGAAGGGTTGAGACTCGGGGACGAAAGCTCCGAAGGGGTGAGATCGAATAATCGTGTAAAGACGGAGACCACGAAGGAGGAGGGCTCGGACTTTTGTCGAGATCGGCCGCCGGGCGAGAGTTCGAACGTGTTCGATGTCGAAACAGGGAACGGTAGGTAGCGATTAAAGTCGATTAGGGAAATTTGGTATGATGTATATATTTCGCGGGAACAGGAGTGGGAGAAAAGCATGTATATCTGCTTAAGAAATATTTATAAAATTCTCGTGGAATTTTTTTCGGACAGATATAAAAGTTATTTAAATAATGTTTAATTACTGAAATATGGGAAACTTTGCAAAAACGATGTTAATAATTTAATTACGAACTTAACGAACGTTTTGTGATAACCGAAGTTTTTTTTGTCTCAATGCAATTCGCGTTGACATCAACAGTAAGCTTCTTGTCACTGAAACTCGATCGCGCTTATAAGCCGTTCTTGCCGTAACGAATGAGACGGCGCAATTAGTAACGCGTCATTAGGTTCGCTTTTTGAGGGTCATCCGATTCTTTAAATAGAGGATGTGCTAGAGTTATAAGTGCCACATCGATGCTGTCAGTTAATAAAATCAAGCCGTATATTGTCGTTAATTATAATCTTATAATGATAAAATATAATTTAAAAACGCAAGAAAAAACACTAATTTTTCTTATATTTTTTAAAATAATGTATGTGTGCACAAACCATTATTTTTATTGGTATTTATATTATTTTTATATGAGTGATTTTAATGACATTCGTCCACGTCAATGATACTATCGCCAAACTTACAATTATCGTAACAATTTCTTGGCGATAATCTTTCATTGACATTTATATGCTGATATTACGGTCGATAAAACAATTTTCGATTTACGTCGCGAAATTCCAGTCGCTGTCTCGATTGAACAATGCGTCACCGGAAATAGCAATCTCCGTTTGTTGAGCGGGTTTGTTCGAACGGAAATTGTTTCTTTATCAGGAACAAGTCGTACGCCAGATATCTAGGACAGTTTGTTCGCGTACTTGAAAAATATCGCTCTCTACTTGAAAAAAGATCGCTCTCTTTAACCACATTGAAAGATTGATAGAGTAATGAATCAATAATGTCAAATGATCGTACATCGGCTTTAAAGAGTACAATTTGAGATTATCAGAGATATCCTAATTGTACATCTGAAATTATCATTTACGTCAAATTTTTTTGATATTAAAAAATAATTAAAAATTACGATTAAAAATGACGTACGCGAATTTCCGAGATTTTTCTACGGAAATCGCGTTCAATATAAAAATCAGATACAAGGACAAGGATCTTAGATCCGTCGAATCTACGCGAAGCGTGACGCCGGCGATCGATTATGCAACGGACGCGCAGAGTCGTCGGGCAATAAAATATGTCACGCCGACCGGATTGCGCAAGCGATGAGCGACTGCGGCGGCGATCGGATCGAAGGAAATCCCCCGCCGAGAATGACGCGAAGGGCGCAGGAGGGCAGGGCAGGGTGGCCCATGGTGGAGACGAAGATGGAAGACGTCGGATCGCGGAAACGTGGGCTTGGCACCTTTGGGGCATGACGGGGCACACCCGTCGCGCCCATCGCGCGTATTAACGCGCCCATGGCGAACGGTCCCGGCGATGGTCCCGGCTCGCTAAATGCACGTCCCCTCTAATTTTCCTCCGGGGAAAAATCCGTCACTCGTAATTTGCCCCACCGCGCAGTTTTTTATAGTAACGCGATTGTAAATTAAAAAGGATTGTTGTTTATATTAATTGTTTTGGCCGCGAACGAATGAAATCCGAGAGAGAAAAATAAATTTTTTTATGTAGAAGTTATATAAAAAACTTTATATAAAAAATTAATTTTTTTGTTTTTCTCGAATTATGGAATCATGTAATACGTCTGTAGTCATCCCGGTTTTCATCCCTCTCTATCGTGTTCGCGTCTATGGCAGCCAAATCCTGCTGTCGTAAGCTCCTTCGATTTCATTACGCAATTAATGCGATATATTTTATCGGACTCGGCGACTTTTGTTGCGTAACAGCAAGGTCGCAACTCTCTGATCTACGCAGAGCGTAGGTTTTTTTTACGATTGTATCATCCAGCTTCCGTTCCATCGGATTCCTTATTTTAGCTACATTCCCTCCTTTCGTCGGATCGAGTTACGAGCGTTGCCGAATTAAACGGGTCAACTCGCTGAAATACGAGGGGGCGCGTTTATTCGAAAAAAATACTCCGTCACTTCCGGATCTCATGCGACGCATGTGTAAGTGTGTGCGCGTTCGTGCCGTGACGCAATGAAAAGTGTGGAAAATAGATGGGTGCGCGACAGTCGCTCGACCGGCATTGTGTGCTCGGAAGGAAGTCCAACTCGGAAGCGGCGCTATTCATGAATTCAGAGGTGATTCTAGAGGGGACGTGTATACGTGTGTATGCCCCTGTGTGCGTACGCTAATGCGCGTTACAATTGTGTCCCCGTTCATAGTTTCGTGTCCGTACATGCATACTTATACTATCTTTTAAATATCCAGTACGCTTCTTCCCGCCTCTCTCTCCCTCTTCTAAAAAAAGGAATATTTTCCTTAACCGGAAATTTTTCCTAAAAATGTTGTCGAGTACTCTTATGGTATTTGACGTGTTTAAATGCAGGATGATCTATATACTTACACAAACTATGCATCTTTCATCGCGGAATAAATAAGAATTTTGAGATCGAATTCTGTGACCGTAGAAATTTCCGACACCGATGATGGGATTGAAATTCTCTCACTGTGTGCGCGCATACAAATTCACCTGGGTCGACATGTGAAGTATGTAGGTGCACGACGAAACACGTGACTCTTCACGGGTGGGGGACGCGGGCGCGTTTCACGGGTAGCGATGGGTCCACTCGTCGTATGCTCAGTGCATAATCGCGATTCACAAACCCTACAGGTCGCGGTTGTGCCACGATGATTTGCGGGTAGTTGACGTTTAACATGAGCGACGTCGTAGGGATCCTCGCCTAAATTTAACGCGCTCGTTCGTGCCTCGTGCATGCACGATGCTTCGTCGTTTCGCGAGCGGTGGTGTCGCGAATTTTTGTTGACTGACTTAATCGATAGTGCGCGAAAGACTATTAGATTTGCGTCCCAGAGATCTGTCATAAGAATATGACGTGTCGAGGAATCTGCCACTTGAAGCGTTGCAACGTAAATCGCATAGAGTGAAATTTATAATTTTTAGATTTTCTCCTCTTTCGTATATAATTTTATATTAAAAAAAAAATATTTTAACGTTTGTTGCGAGCAAAGGAGGATAATTTTTAACTTTGAATGAGACAATTTTCTGAGATTCGCGCACCGTAACATCGAACCATTTCTTTCAGATGACACAAAAGTCGAGCAGAGGTACGCCAATCAGAACGGTGCTCTGAAGAGCTGCCCGGGCGAACAACGAAGCGACATTAAGAAAGGTAAGTGGGCCTCGTTATCGACAAAAGGAAAAGATATATACTTGGGATGTTGGACTGGACCACGCTTGTTTGCATGATCACTGAAACACTGTACATATACGCGATTTTTTCTCTCTTCTTTTCTTCATTAAGCGTCATCTTGCGATTGCAACTATCTAGGACGATCTCCCTAAAAGCTTGTCGAATTGTCTCGAATGTAGGGAAGACACTCGGATCTAAAATAATATAGATAAAAGATGCAGGATACATTAAAAGTTAGTGTAGTAAATTTCCTCGAAAATTAAAAGTAAAAATATTTGAGGATTTATATATAAATCAATCCAATTATTGTCAAAGATTCTAAACTAAAAAAGAATAATTTTTGAATAATTATTAAAATATTTTAATTTTTATATCTTTTTGAAATCTTTATTTTTGAACGTTAATAAATTTGTTTGCCTACTTGGGATGTTGGACTGGACCACGCTTGTTTGCATGATCACTGAAACACTGTACATATACGCGATTTCTTCTCTCTTCTTTTCTTCATTAAGCGTTCATCTTGCGATTGCAACTATCTGGGACGATCTCCCTAAAAGCTTGTCGAATTGTCTCGAATGTAGGGAGGACACTCGGATCTAAAATAATATAGATAAAAGATGCAGGATACATTAAAAGTTAGTGTAGTAAATTTCCTCGAAAATTAAAAGTAAAAATATTTGAGGATTTATATATAAATCAATCCAATTATTGTCAAAGATTCTAAACTAAAAAAGAATAATTTTTGAATAATTATTAAAATATTTTAATTTTTATATCTTTTTGAAATCTTTATTTTTGAACGTTAATAAATTTGTTTGCCTCACAGTCCATTATTCCGCGTATTTAATAGAAATTCGTGGGAGAGATCGAAGCTATAACTTTCTGCCTAATGTAATTCTACAGTAACAGCTTTTTTTTCATATAATACTCTTAGAAACTTTAAAATTCCACTGTTTTCCTGCGCTGAGTGCAGGGAAATCGTAACGAGCCGTCGTCTTTAAACGTAAAAATAAAAAGACGCGTCAAACGTACGTGAGCGTGCGCGAGAGAAAAAAGTCCCGAGTAGAGATACGCATAGCGAATGGTTACGTGGAGGCGAAAAAACGGAGACTGCGGAGAAGCTCGGAGAAGTTACATAAAACGACCGCGACCGGGATATTTACGGAGAATCCTGCGCGAGAGAAAAAGAAAGAGATGAGGAGAGAGGAAAAGTGGGAGGAACGCGCGCTCTGAGAGTGTTTCTCCACGAATTCGCGAAACGTCGTAGGATATTACGATCTCTCGGATTACGCGACCGACGCGGAGGACATCAGCAGCGTCGGGATGCCGCAGGGTAACGCGCGCAACCGCAGCCGCGGTCGCAGGAATCGGCATCGACGAAACCATCCGTCTCTTCAGCGACCTTCGGCGAATGTGGCGGAGTCGTCGCCGAACGTCGAGCAGAGGAAATCCGAGGAACAACTACCGGCGTCCTCGAGAAACGGGGGCGACGACGACGACAACGACTCAAAGACGAACGACTCCGTTTCGGAGAATGCCATTTCGGAGAATGCCGATTCGATCGAAGGCGGATCGTTGAGTCCTCGATATCGAATCCGCCCGGACGATAGACGCAGGGTCGAGAAGATCGAACTGAAGGGGTCTCGTCCCGGGATAATCGAGATTACGACCGTCAGCAGTCTACCCCTCGAGGCGACGATCGGCCATATCGCCGGGGTGGGTATCCTGGAGACGGGAAGCGGCGACCGGACGACAGTGACGATATCGGAGCCGGTAGAATCGATACGGCCGTTTCCTGGGTGCTCGAGTACCAAGCTCTCGTCAGCGAATGGAAATCGATTGGAGATTCGGGAAGTCGACGACAGCGATACGGAGGTCGATTGCCGGCCGACGATCGTCGAATTCGAGTCTGCCGTGGAAAAGGAACCGATCGAAGGACCAAGGATTTTCGAAGAGCTCGAAGAATCCAAATCGAATGATCGAATCGGGCAGCAATTCGTGCCGCAAAAGAAGTTCTCGAGACCGGAAACGGAATTCCCGACCTCGATGTGCGCCACCGTGATGCCCAAGGATGTGGAGAGGAAGCTGCGGAACTTTATCGAGGGCCTACAACTGCCGAGCTTTTCCGAGGAAGTGACGGAGGATGATGGACGATCTCTCGAGAAAAACGTGTCTCGAAACGTTTCGACAGAGGAGAGTAAATCTGTTGAAAAAGCGGCCGTCTCATCGCGCCGGAAGATGAGGAAACGCGCGATGTCGACGGCGTCGCATTACGCCCGCAACTTCCTGGACATCATACAGGAGGAGGGCGAGAGGCTGTCGGAGGACGAGGCGCAACACATCAGGGATTTCATAAACGAGGAGATTAGCAAATATCGGCGCCAAGATAGACATTCCGCCGAGAAGGCGATGAACGATACCGAAGCAAAACAAGACGATTCTGAAAAGATCGAAAGAGCTTCCGAGAAGCTTGAATGGGATATTAAGATTAAGATTGATACGACAGAAAATGATGTTTCGGAATTGCATTCGTGCGATAAAGCGAATAATTGCGAAGAGGTCGAGCAAAATATCGAGCCGAGTTCTGTTAAAAATGTCGCAAATTCTGAAATGCAGGTAACAGAGGATATCATATCTGCTGTCAAAATAACGAACGAGACAGCGGACGCTAACAACGACAAAGATGACAAGCTATCTCATGAATCTGTGGAAATTGTGGAAACGAACGCAACGCAAGACAATTCAAGGATCGAGAATCATATCGAGATCTTGGAAAAGGATGCTAAAAACAATGTCGGCGAAGAAAGTTTGGCAAATAATAAAGAGGAAATCGTTGATGAGGAAAATGCGACGGTGAAAAGTATTGTTACAGCGAGCGACATAAGTAAAGCGGAAGACAATAAATTATTGACCGAAGTCGAGACACTTATAGAATCATCAGAGAAACGTGACGTATCACTAAAAGATTTCGCCGAAACGCGCACGGTGACCGACAATCCCAGTGTATCGCGAAAGGAGGACGAGGCTGATTCATCCTCGAGTCTTTCGGGAACGAAACGATCTCCGCCTCTTCCGCCGAGGAGATCGTCCAGTTTCGGCCACGAGCCTCAGAGACCACCGACGCTACCTGAAATAGACTATATCTCGAGCGACGCGAGCATTCATCCACTCGACGCGAATGGCGAGTCGACGAATTTACTCGCGCGGAAACGCGGGAATCGCGAAGCCGAGGCGGCAAGTGAGTCGCCGCGACGACCGGAGCTTCCTAAAACTTTCGGAAATCCCTCAACGTCAAGGAAGATTCGCAAAGGCTCTTCTTTCGGAAGATTGCATGAATCTGCTTCGATTATCGTTGACAAGAGCTGCGTAAACCAGGCGGACATTTCGAAGAGAAACGCCAAAGACGGCCGATTGATCGCGTCATCGGGTATTCGCGACGATGATCCGACATGCTTGCGCGGCGTCACGTTGGCAGACACGGTGAGCACGGAAATAACGCGTCGCGGGGAAGGGAAGCCTGCGGCGACGCTTGTTGCAGCAGCGACACATGATCGAAGCGCACCGTCGAGCCGGCAGGAGGGTGAAGCCGAGGTGCATAGGTGTCTTCCTTCGCACCGGGACAATTCGGGGAGGAAGAATTCAACGATCGATGGTTCATCGAAAGACGATAAATCAGACATCGGTCCGGATTCCTCGGCGAAGCGTGGATCGAGGATGGGTTCTTCGAGTACCAAGAATAACAAAGAAAAATCCGAACGAGAAGAGAGGAACGAGAAATCGACGTCGAGCTTCCTTCATCGCGAGCGAATAATGAAGAGCGAGAAGAAGACAGAGACGAGGATAATCGAACGACACGAGGAAAGCTCGAGCGTTAACCAGCGCGATAGCCTCCGCGATTCCAAATATTCGACGTGGGAGTCGAAGCGCGAGGAGAGGCACGAGGAAGAAACGCGCAGCTCGTCACGGCAGAGCAACGCGAGGAATTCGTCCGACGACGAGGCGAGCTCTCAAAGACTGGACGTCTCGACGAGCAAAAATCCCTCGCCCGAGGGCGACGTTCACGACTCTTCCAGCAGCACTACGTCCTTAAGCACCGTGAAGCATCGCTCACTGGAGGCATTGTTGACCGACATCAGTGCGACCGTATGCGAAACGAAGGAGAATAATTCGAAGAACGAAGCAAAAGAAGAATCCCTTCTGAAGCGAAAACTCACTCTGCTGAAGACCGCGGGAGCGAAGGTCGCCGATGAAACGTCAGCGGGGAACTTGGAATCGCCGCAGCCGGTTCCTTACTCACCCGTGGTGGATCTTTACTACGTGCCGCTAAACGACGCCGAGGTAGTCTCTCGAGATGTTCGCGAAAAAATCTCGAAGGACACGTCGCGACGACCGTCGTCCCTGCGGGAGCTCTGCGTGAAGAGGATTCTATCGATGCCGTTCGGGTCGCAGATGATCGACGAGATCACCGCGCCCAAATTGAACATCTTCGAGAGTTTGCGGACTCTGCAGAGGTTTGTGAACGACGTGCCGCGAACGAGAGCGCGTCAGCAACATAACGATAACGCCCAGCGATTAAAACCGATGCATGGAGTGAGTGATGCTCGACCACATGGACTAACGAAAATCTCGGACGGGAGCGAGCTGCCGCTTCGGCCTAACGACATTGTAAACGCTGTTTCAGACCGGGCTAGGTCGTCGACGAACATTAATATTGAGTTGTCAGAATCGGAGGGCGAAATGGAGGAACGATGGCGAGCTCTGTCCACCTCGGAGGATCCCAGGCTCCTGGTGTGCCTGTCGCCGTCGCAGCAGGCCTCGCGGGTACGCGCGAGCGCGGACACTCTTTTGGACCTTCACCGCAAGTTTCTGAACCGTTACAGCTATCGGGATGAACAACCGCGGTGCGTTCCTGTGCCACGATACCGAGTGCAGATCCATCCGACGATTACGGAGGACGATGACACGGCCTCGAAAGCGTCTTCTCGAGCGACTAATCGAGACGCCGTCGAGAGATCGAGTAGCAGGCTACTGGAGATTATCAAGGAGGAGAGGAATGGTGGAACGAAAACGATAACCGAGAACGACGCCTCGGATTTTTTAGAGCATGGCGGAGGTCAGGAAAGTCTCAAGGTCGCCCGATCGAACGACTGGTCGAATTTTGTAAGCCGCGATAATCGCCGAAGCGCCACCGCGAACGAGCTATTCTTGGCGGCGGCGAGGGGCGAGGACGGTGAATCGGGCGACGATAAGCCGAGCGGTCATGTGATGGATCGGCTTAGGATTACGACACGGTCCAATGTAGCGGAGACCGACGGACATCGTCCGTTGGCGAACGGCGCGATTATCGATCGATCGATGGACGTCGCCGGGAAGAGGACACCGCCTCTTCGAAGAACGGCCGATCCCGGCAAACACGTGAATCCGGCGCTGATTGACGACAGACTCGAGGTACCGCCGTTGCCGAAGCGCGCGGTTACGGTCGACAGATCGTGTATCGACACGACGAGCATCTTCGACCAGAATCCGCCGAGGAGTCATCTGGAGCCGCGAAAATCGCGTCACGAGACCGAGAAACTGAAGCAGGTGGCCGCCGTGGAGATTATGGATAAACTGAAGACGTTGCAGACGGAAACGTCGCGGCGACTCGACGGCGAGAGGAGAGGCTCGTTGCCGCAGGAATACTTTGTCCAGCAGCTCAAGTATATCGAGCTGTTGGAGGAGCAGCTGGAAAATGTGATACTGGCGGAGGAGGAGGAAAGGAAGGCCTTCGAGGAATTCCAAACGCATTTTCATCGTACGAAACGGGGCGATGACGCGAGGAAATCGTCCGGCGAAGAAACTGAGAAGAAAACCAACGTAAGCTTCGAACGTAAAATTCCCACCCTTCGCGTCCCGGACGGGATGACGAACGGAAAATCCGCGGAAAATGAGCAACAGAAACATTCTCGTAGCCACGAGGAGAAGCGCTTCGAAAATAATACCTGTCGAAGCGAGCCGGAAATTCAGAGGGAACAGTGGCGAGAGAAATCGCGGAATGTGGAGAAGACTCGCACGGAGACGATCGATAAAGCGGGGAGCCGACAATTTTCAAGAAAGGTATCTCACGAGAACGGCATTCACGAGGAAACCTCGGAGAGTATCGAGCGTGAGGAGTGTCACGTGATCACCCAGACGGGAAACGTGAAGAGAATATCGGAGAACGGTACATCCGAGCACCGCGAGAATAGAGTTAACGAGGATACGCGAACGGAAAAGCCAAGGAACGCTTCCGGAGTGTCTAATGAGAAAGAAACTCGGTCGTGCAAGAAGACCGTCGACGTCGCGAGAAGACCAACAACGTTGCCGACGAACGGCGAGACGTTTCGCCAACGGATGTACGACGAGTACGTCGACAAGGTGTTGGAGCGGCAGGAGCGGAAGAGCCACAAGATCGTGAAGATCAGCTCGCGCGAGGACATCGGTCGTAAAACGGACGGCGACATGAGCGCGATGGCAAGGGAGTTCATCGAGAAGGCGCGGAACCGATTGAACAAGTTCGGGATCGATCTTGACGAGAGCGGGACGGATCGCGAGGAGGACGAGGGCGACGTGATTAACGCGAAATTCCTGATCGACGGCAAGGAGCTGCAGGACGCGTCCGGCAAATTGCCGAAGCACCTGCGGGAGTTCCTGAAGCTGTCCACCATGTCCGACGACGACGAGGGCGGTGAGTGAGTTACGGCGAATGGAATGGACGATGGATTTTGCTGTGTTGCTCGTCGTATTGCGAGATATGATTGGTGGCGATTGATGGCTGCTCAGAGAGTGTCCCGTCCAAAGCCGGAACGATCCGGGTCCTGGATATGCCGAGGAGAAATGATCCTTTTGTAACAACCAACTAACGTAGCGCGCGCATCTTGTCTCGACATTTGTAGATGTCTTATGTTTGTCGTCACTAACGATGTTGATGGTATTATGCTAATTCTCTCTCTCTCTCTCTCTCTCTCTTTCTCTCTATCCGCCCGTGGTGTTGACAATACGAAGAAATTCTTGAGCGCAGGAAAGGCGAGAAATATGAATTAATTTTCAATTAATCTTGTACAAATTCGCGGCGAGCCGGGATTGACATAATTTAAAAAAATTGAACAGAAGTAATAATATCGAAGCATTTGAGATCTTTTAAAAATTTCAGAAGTTTACGTCTTCCCAATTTTCCGTGTGACAAGATCGAATTGTAAAATATAAAATACCCAGATTCTAATTCATATATAGTTGAGATTTCTCGAAAATATCAGGGATTCTTTGTCTTCGACGAACATTGCCCTTCTCAGAGCTATCGTTTCAGACGAACTTTCTCAATAAGGCAGACAAGCGGTAATGTCGAAACGGAAATCACATTATCGTAAATGCATTTTCCTAGACAACTCTCCGAAAGCGAAATTAGTTTTCGACGATAAAGCGGAAGCGCGTCGAACAACGCGAATGTATTCGCGCCGGTGTAGCTCGCGCAGCATCACAAACGCGCGGTCCAGATCGTTCCGGTTCTATT
Organism: Formica exsecta; assembly: GCF_003651465.1. Classification (NCBI taxonomy): domain Eukaryota; kingdom Metazoa; phylum Arthropoda; class Insecta; order Hymenoptera; family Formicidae; genus Formica; species Formica exsecta. The sequence continues at coordinate 464,433 of NW_021853511.1, forward strand.
GTATAATCCGATTAATATCCCGTCTCGCAATCGATAATCGTTCCCGTGTAAATAATAAATAGCGTTGTATCGCGAGACGCACAGCTAACGCGACATTAATAAATACGTATTTACGCGCTATTTTTTATTATCGGCTCCGTCCATGCGCGTCGTGTCGTTCGGCGCAAAGCGGGATTTAATATTCTGTGACGTAAATCCGATCGACATGTGTATGTAAACGTGTGCGTGTGCGTGTGCGTGCATGCGCGAGCGTGGACATATATTTCGGCATTTATTCCGAGGCGAGATCGATTCATCAAAGCGACGCGATGGAAAATTATTGTATTAACATTCGAGCTTCGGCTACGTTCGCCGCTCTTGTTCAACGTGCGGATAATGAACCGCGACAGTTTGCGCGATAACGAATATCAACAGAGTGGCTCGGAGGCTATCAAATTGCGTCACGTCGTTTACGTCTCGATTCTCTTGAGCGGTTCGATTAGCCGCGGAATACTTAATCACGTCGCGTTATTATATCGAGTAATGTATTTCCCTATTTTTCTCCCCTCTCGAGGAATAACGATATAACGTGTAATAACGTAGTATTTCTCAAACCCCCCTCGCGGACATACAAAAAAATTCGATTATTATCGGTAATTAATTCTGGTTGACACGACGAGTTTTTTAAACATTTATTTCGACCTAGTAGAACGATATCCGCGGAAAAGTGCCGGGTCGCGATTATTGTTCCGCGCGGTCGGGTCGCGGCGGGTGTGTGATTCATGGAGGATGAAAATCTAAATATAAACCTGCGTACGCGGAGACGAGAAATAGGCCACTCGTTCGCGGGACGCGTCCGCAGTTTCGGCTCGTTGGAGAACCACCGTCTTGCGTTTTTCGGCTATTTTGAATCACTCGCGCAATGTTGGCCTACTGGTCCGCCCGTTCTGAGATCGCTGTACGAGAGATGGGCCTCTATCCGCTAAGTATTGCCTTTTGATGCATACTCTTGTTAATGAGATTGGAGAACTCTGCTTGAGAGATTCGTGAAACTTTTTGATATTGCAATATTACATTTTTCCTTTTAAAAACTGACGATTTTTATTTTATTAAGAAAGAAACCCGTAAAAAGTAAAATATATTAGCAACAACGATGACAATTAGATCCTCCCATTGATTTCGGTAATTGTCTAATGGAACTTATCGTCTTCATATTTCATCTACAAATTGCTTTTTCACATATTATTACATTGCATATATTATTGCACGCTCAATTTTTCAGTTTGTTCAGTTGATGATAAAAATACTACACGTATAAATAAATTACAATACAGCACGCGCGAATGCATGTTCAATTATTTTGACGCCGTTTAATTCTCGCAACAATAATATAAAAGTTTATATAGAGACGAGATAAAATAATAGATATTTGATACAAAAGTCATCTGTCTCCATGCAACATTGTTTAACTTTTATTGACATATTGTCAGCCCGCCTATTATTATTAACTGACTGTTGGTTATTTGTATTTCGTAAGTCTCCTTTCAACGCGGTTACCGAAGCGTTCGTTTATTTTCTATTCTAACTTTAGCATGAAAGTTTAGCCACAGCGCGCGCGTCTCGTCGAAGCTAAATGTGCGAATTTAGTCATTCGTCTATGGACACGCGAGGGGAGTTTTTTTTCTATTCTAACGCCGAGGTCGATATGTCATCCCTCTTTCTTACGAACGAATGATAAATTTTTGATTGACAGAGAGATTGCATCGAGAGATTCCTTTATCCTTCGCTCTAACACACTTACAATGCGCTCTCTGCTCGAAATTAATTTATCGTAAAATTTTCTTTTCTTCTTTTTTTTTTTTTTGGTGGATGTGGGCATGCTTTTTTAATCAAAGGGATTGGCTGCGGTAACATTGCGAAGGCAAGAGACAATGACAGCGACTGTCTGCTGCACGAGATTGACAAAGCTTTGAAAATCAGCAGGGGATTTCTACTTGAGCAAGGTGCGTTTGCAATTTCGCTTGATTACTGATAGCATGCGTTACACATATTTTCTAAGACGCGTGTGTGTATTATTTTCTAATACTCTGCGACAAAAGATTAACGTAGAAAATATGTACCAAGAGAGATCGAAAATATCTTAGATGAATCGTTAAACTATATTAAATCTTGAACGTTACTCTTACTTATTATATTATGACGGTTGAGAAGAGTTCGAACTCTCATTCATCTTCCAAGCGCAAACGTATATACATTCATATATAACCAGTCCCGCACTGGTTGGCGCGGTGGACTCGAAATTCTGTATACAACAGCTTTCGGGCGACGTCGACGTCGGCGTAGTGAGCGGCGCGGCGTCGAGCCTCATCGGCGTCGCGACGCTCCTCAGTCGATTGGCACCTACCGTGCTACTTTCTCGTACCTCGCCGAGAGGGTGTCTCGTCGAAATATCATCGCGGCGTCGCCTCGTCGTGATCGTAAAGTGATAATAATGCTGGAGAAAAGTGAGTGATCGTTTCGGGAAGGTCGAGTAGCGGGGGATAAGGACGCGATAAGACGTTCGTGAATTTCTTCAACAGGTTGTTTCCCCGCGATCGCGAAGAGAATCGGAATGCAATCGTGCCATCGAAAAGATTTATTCAAATCAGATCGTTACTCTGTAAATTGTCGAAGAAATTTAAAGGAAAAGATATGAAGAATATTTCTGGATTTAATCTGTCTCTCGCTATGTAAAAAATTTGATTTAATTTTGAGATTTCAAAAGAACGATTTTACGGAGGTTGAATAACTTGGGAACAATCTGGTTTTAGTATTTGCAGATTACTTTGATCAATTCACGAAATGCATTTGGTGCTGCTGGTATATTGTACTTAGTCTGTGAATAAATAAGGCAATCCACTTCGCTTTGTCCTTCTTTCTGCGCTCGTGGCAGTTCATCAAGATCGCTTTTATATTAATGAATCGCGACGGTCTCGTCGTGAAAGTAACTTTGAAGTGCTTTCGAGATGATATTGGATGCGCGGCGTATAATATAAGCATCGCGCAATGTTGACGTTGACCCGTGATAGGCATCGGGTTATTCCGCATTGATAGCTAGAACGGTTTAAGTTTTGAAAAGAATTCTTCTTACGAGCGCAAACAAGCGAATTAACATTACTGTAGAAAAATTAAACAAGATACTACAAGACTGAAAAACATCGCGCTAGATAAAGAAACGCAACTTTTGAAATAAAGAGAATCCGAGATACATTGGTTGACAAAATGTTGTTTCATGGTTTCAGAGAACGTTATGTTTGCGCCTACGTTTAAAGCCTCGTCAGCTAAACCAGGTAAACCTGCGCGAGGACTGTGTGAAACTAACATATGTATTTTCGTTGCGTTGAACATAAATACATTTTGCATAATGATCGAGGATATTATTTGACTTATTAATCGATATTTAATATTATTTATTGTTGATATAGTTCTCTACCGTACAATATTCGTTTATTAATATTTTGATTAAAATATTAATTATATATAATTAATTAACGTTTAATTATTTAACATTTAGAAGGTAATTAATTCACTTTTTAATTATATATCAAGTTTGAAACTCGTTATAAATGATGAATACAATATGATAAGAAAAATGAGATTGCCATTGAAAGTGTGCTTGTGTATTACGTTAACAAACCCATCCAAGTGGTGTAACAAAATTAATTACGTATAGGGTGTATCCGCATTGCGTGTGTGTGTGTGTATGTGTATATGTGTATGGAGGGACGGGGTAGCCGCGTGTGTTCTTAACGACGGCATCGTAATTAAGTTCTTGTGGCCGCTTGTGTGGCCTATATGCGTGCATGTTTCGAGTAACGTGTGTAATCTCATTTTGTAATTTCATTAAATAAAATCATAAGGCGTGTGTTAAAATGTTGACGTGTGCATTAAAATTTTAGGACATGTTATTCTCGCGGCATTAATGTTTCAGCTAATCGCACCACTGGTTGTCAGTTACAAATAACACGATCGATTCATGTTTCAAAAACGATATTTTTGACATTTCGGGCAGCCGGTGTTGCAACAGTGGCGATTAATCGTGCGGACGTCGACGCAATTAGCGAAAATATATGTATATATGCCCGTTTATACCGTAAATTAACGCGTATATCATTGATTATTGTATCTCTCTAATCAGAAAAAGATGCGACATCTCTAAATCAGTCGCAAAATTAGAAATAAAAGTATTTCGTTCTTCAAGCATGTCGATCTCTATTTTTCTTGTGTTTTTACGATCTCGAATATTTGATTCGCCGAATTCGCACGTAACACTCTGCTGACGTGTCGTGCGCAGAGTGCGTGTCGCTCCAGAAAATTGTCGCCGCGGCATTGTGTTGACGTTGATCCCGGCCAATTGTAATTATGCGTGTCTTATAATGGCCAGGACGCCCACGCGAGTTTCTAATTTTATTCCCGAATGAAATGCTCCTGATTTCCCGTTGTCGCGCGCGAGAGAAAGAGATATACGATTCAGATGCAAATTGGTCGACAAGTTCAATTCGACGAGCATACGTTGGCTGACTCATCGCGACAGCCCAAGTATCTTTATCGGGTTAATGTTGTCTCTCCATTTGACATTCGACAATCACACCGCTAATAATTCCCCATTTATGTCGCCAGCGTTACGACATAGATTCTTCCTACAGAGAGCGCGAATAACAAGTTGCTAAAATTTATTTTTATATGACAAGCTATAAAATAATAGCGCGCGGGTAAGAAAACCAACTGAAAACCATCTTTATAAATATTTTCTGCGATTTAATTTTGTTTCTAGATTCTATAAATATATGAGACAAATTAACGTAAACGTCAAGGGAGAGGCTTAATAAATCATCTACGTCAATGGATCGTTTTTAAACCGTTTTAGTCGGATTACTAATAAGTAACGATGTAGCAAAATGCGGGAAATGGCAGGGGAAAAAGATGATCCCTTATGTAATGCGCCCCCATGTGCCAAAATTAGCATCGCGCTGATATACATTTCACATGTTAGCTTTAACGCCAATCTACCAAATCCACGCGGCACCATCTGTTTCAAGAGCAAAGACCTTTCGGCGTAACGTTGTTCATTTCCTGTATCTGGGTTAATCGATATCGCAAATTATGAAACGATAAACGCATAGTCGATTTATAGCGACTAATGGATTCATCTAGTCTCTTTTCGGGACTATTATCGAGTTTGACGATAACTTGAGTGCTGATTAACCACGTGCCTCGTCGTTACTAATGCCGTATATCGATAATTGTTTTTCTCAAGAATCGAAATTCTCGTTGCCAGGCGTTTGGTCGCCAGGACAAACGCCAACTGGGAAGGAACCGAGCCCCGTTCGAACCAAGCAACCGCAGAAGAACGAGCCGATTCCGTCGGTCTGGACCCCGGCCAGCGCCGGCGCGAGCCCCGTCGCCGAGAGGAAGGAATTTCGTCCCGTGCCATTCGAGAGTCCTGTGCTGAGCCGGAAGAAGCAACCAAAGGAAGAGGTACGGTTGATTAATTATACCAAGACGACCGCTATATAAGCGCAAGAAACCGGGGACTTGCTTAGTCAGAGCATTAAATTTGATGTGCTGGAATCCAATCTGGTCAACATCATGTTTGAATAAATGAAGGATTAGAAGCAAAGAAAGTAAAAAAATTTTGTTGATGAAAAATTAGCATAAGTTTTTTTTTTTAATCATTTTGTCAAGAGTCGCAAAAGTTCAGGAAGATGCGGACTCTTATACAAAGTTCCTGTTCCAGGAGGTGCCTCCTCCACCTTGGGACAACGAAGAGGAGAAAAGGACGTTGAGTTCGCGCAGCGTTTACGAGAGTAGCAGCACCTCGCGGATCGTGAATTCGCACTCGGCACCATCCCAGGGATTAAACGCGCTCGCGTCCGCGCCGCGCTTGCCACGTGCCCAGAATCCGACCATCACGTTGCTACAGAAAGCGAGAGGTCAGCGTTTTTCACGAAAATCTCTCAATCTCTTCTCCTCGAAAGAGAAACTTCGAAGAGAGGGAACATGAACGAAGATATTAATAAATTGAAGGAATACGATTCCTTCTTTCTTTGGGAGGAATATTAAATCAATTGTAGCGTCATCGCAATTTTATTACAGAGGGACAATTGCCAAAAGGCGCGGCTTACTTGGAGGAGAGCGAGTCCGTCAATAACCGTCCTTCGAGCAACGAAAGACCGTTAATTTCGCCAGGAGAAATAAGTAAGTACTTCGATTAAATCGTACGTTGAATAATTAGACAGTATAGTATACTTATTCTTACAATTAGTATTAAGAGAAATTTAATACAACTGGAGAAATTGTCGGAAATCCAGTCGCGCACCGTTTCTGTTGTCACTCCCTATATCAAGCTAACGCTCGCTAATGAGGTGTGATAATTGTTTAACAAACATACGTGTTGATTTATCCTCCGATTGCGTACGCGAGTGCTAATGATCTCTTGTGAAATTGAATCGTTCAGTCTACACCGTGAAGAAAGAGTACGAGAGCGAGCCGGAAACAGAGAATGAACTGCCGAAGAAGATGGCCGATCTGGGCCCTCGAAAATTTGAGGGGATCGGCCCGGTGACTAAGGAGGGTATCCCTCTCGTATTGAGATCGGTAGGTCGATAAATAATTTTCATAGTGAATCAAAGATATATCGACAATTCGCGATTGTCGTGTGAAAAGAAATTATTTATATCCCAATTAAATCCTATTGCGCTAGAGAAGAAAGAAATTGCCTTATTTCGCGGCGTGCGAGAGATGCACTTTTCTCAGTACTCTCGATAAATTATTTTTAGGAAGTCAAGGAGAATAATCAAGCAAAATGGTACAAGAGAATGTACGACTCGTTACACCGCGCGGATAAAAACGGTAAGTTCTCATTGCGTGTAATTACGAGCGTTGGCCATTATGCATACGATTTGACGGGAAAAAATAATAAAACGATCGCGTACGTCTCTTTATTACGCCGTGTATACAACGCGGATTAGTATTATTGTTGTTATTATTGCTGCGGAATGGAAGAGAGGAATTTCATCTCGTTTAAATAAATACCGTGTGCCGCTTTTGAATATTAATGTTTTCCGACGCAAAAACAATTGGTCAATTAATTATTGTATAATTCCATTGCGATTTCGTGTTTTCCAGATGACTACGTGACCGTAAAATACAAATCGAGAAGAGGTGAATATGCACTTCCGCGCATGACTTGCCGCGGTGGTCGCGAATTGCGACATTGCTACTAATATTACACTGAGCGTGGGCTGGCTGCGTAACGCAGTAGCCGCTGTAGCTGCAATTTGTATAGCATCAGCGCGACTAATATCTGTAAACTAAAATGTGCAGCGAAAAAAAGAAATGACTTTGATTGCGAGATAGAATATCGCAAGAGCGAGAGAGAGGATGCTACTTTTGTAAATCGACTAAAAAAAAATGTAATAGTTACATCCAGAGATGCTTTTTACGTAACGCAAGATAACGATTGACGCTGTACATACTTACCGTTTAACAGTCGCGTTAACCGAGCGTGAAAATAATATTATAATAAACGATCTGCGACAAATATATGAATCATTATCTTGTGACTCTTTTTACCTAACATCCTGCTAACAATTAACATTTGTCTTTTTACCCGGAGCAAGATGAGAAAGATGTTCTTGCTTGGATTGCGTTAATCGATCAATTTTTATCGTTAATTTGTGTTTTAACTTGCGAGATTCTTGATTCGCGTAGACGTTTGAATCGAATGTCTCAGAATTGAAGAATCTCTCGGAAGTACGAGCTCTCGTCGAATACATTAAGCCAAATCGGGAGGGATAACTTTCCAAATTGGCGCGAGTTCTTCGTGGAAACTTTTCGAGTTGATTTGAAATTCTCACGTTCGATCTTTCCTGAACTTGGTCTTAAGATTGTTTCGCGGTACCAAGTCGATTCTCTCGCGGCAAGAAATCCTAAAGAGAAGAAATTTAATTAAAGTTTAATTGCGGATTCCGAGATTTCACATTTAATCTCAATGTCGATGAGCTCGATAATTAATTGTTAAATAATAATGTAACGATATATGTACAATATATATGCGTGTGTGTGTGTGTGTGTGCGTAACACGATATTTTGAGTGTAACATTGTAGAAACTAAACCAAGGCAAGCATTAAATTGTTTGCGCTGTTAATTGAACGTTATTTGTAGCTAGAACTAAACGAAAGAGAGCTTCGGAAAATCGACTCTCTGGGAACAGAATGCAAAAAAGCGAAACATTCTTGTTTCAGGAGGTAGATATGGATACGGAAGCAGCAGCGGATATTTGAGTGAACCGGAACCTCGCGCATACTCGGATCGATCCGTTACTCTCGATAGCCGTCGACGGCTGCGCAACAAAGAAAATGACTTCACTACGGCGACTATGCCCAGAAAGTAAGCGAGAATTTAGAAACTTTTCCCGCTTATCTTTCTCTCAGTCATCCGGGAGGATACTCGAGATCATTTATATCCCCTCTATCTTATCGCGATTTCTTTCAATTAGATTTTATTGTCTTGAAGAACTTTAACAAAAGGAGAGAAAATAAAATTCGAAAAGTACGAAGCTTCTTATACGAAAAAGAAATCTATGACAAAACAATTTATATTCTATTTTAGGAATGGGGGGCTAAAGTACTCGACGGAGATTTACAAAAATCAGCCTGGTCGCATCGAGGACTATGAACCAGGACGCTCGTCGATCGCCGAGAAGGAAGCTAAAGAGGTACGCACACGCACTTTATCGCTCGCGATTCGAGATTAGACGAATCACCTGCCTGTACCATTAAATTAAAGCGCACTTTCCCATATAACATCGAAAGATTCGTTGATAAGGCATCGCGTAGAAAATTATTAGTTTGTCGCGAAGAGTATAATAATTGATGAAACAATCGAATCTTCCAACGTTTCTCGCCCTGAGATAGCCTCGGTTAACTAATTTTTACTAGAAGATAATATTAAGATAATATTATCTATACATAATAATAGATGTACATTCCTCCGCGTAGAAAATTATTAGTTTGTCCGAAGAGTATAATAATTGATGAAACAATCAAATCTTCCAACGTTTCTCGCCCTGAGATAGCCTCGGTTAACTAATTTTTACTAGAAGATAATATTAAGATAATATTATCTATACATAATAATAGATGTACATTCCTATTTTAGAGAGAGGGATAAATAAAGAATATTAAATAAACACATTAAAAATAAAAGATGTTAGATATTGAATAAAGAAAGAAAAATTTAGTTAACCTTGGCCAAAAAATCAGTTGGTGCGAACCTAAAATTGGCCATCCATTCCTCTTGACCGCCTTTATTAGAGCATCATTATACGTCACGAAATTAATTGAAGGCGTGGTATATAACTTTGTACCGCGCGAGTGTGACAGAGATAGCAAAATATTCGCGTGGATTATTTTTTTTTTATTTTCTTATCGTGACGAAAGTATATCGCGCGCGCGGTCGCGAAAGCTTGCCCAAGGTTTACTTGAACCACACACCTGAAACATGATCGTTTGAAATGGCTTTGCTTCTAGCCAACTCTCGACGCGCGGACGAGAAGGAAGGTAATCACCGTCAGTCGAACGTGTTTAAAACGAATTGCTTTTGCAGGCCAATTTTTTTTTTCCATACGTTTCTTCCGTTTATTGACAGCTTTTCTGTTGGCGTCACGAATTAATTGATTGCGAGAGTTCTCTCTCCCGCCGCCCTCGAGGTGGCTGTGTTGCGTTTCTTTAATACATACACACATATACACAGCGCAGACATTAAGCACACGCTCGCGCAGAGTCCCTCGAGAGAGAGAGAGAAAAGCTATTAAAAATAATACGAGTTACATAAATTTTCGTTATTCTTAGTGATGAGAATTGCCTCTCGAGGCACTCTACGGTTTCACATAATACAACCCCGTTGATTTTTACACGGCTTTTGTAGCGTTGCTTGTAGTTGATCCTATGTTTAAATACTACGCCGATTTCCATCTACGATTGAGATACCAAATGATGAGCTAAAATTTTTTCTAAATCTTTTTGTAAATTATTTTTCTAAAAATTTTTAATCTGATTTCTTTGATATATCTATTATTAGCGCTAGATTGTTTAGCTCCTTCTTTATTTTAGATGGAAAATGGCGAGAAAATCCAAATGTACTGTGTTCGATTATACGTTTTTTTTTTTTCATTGAATCTCAATGTTCCGATAACTCCTTTTAGATGATGCATAGTATAACATCGTGTTTAATTCTATGATTCTAGTGGTGGGACGAGGTCATGGACATATTTGACGGGGTACGCCATTTTTATATTAATGCGTAGTTAAATAAGAACTTTCTTTTTTTTCCTCTCTTTCTATTCCCTCTTCACTCTTCCTCTCTCTCACTCTCTCTCTCTCTCTCTCTTTTTCTTTTTCTATCTGTTATCACTGGCACTCTTTCCTATGTGGTAAGACTCAATTAAAATTAACATTTTCCATTACCTCGGAATTAACCTGGTAGCTTCTTCTTATAAAGGGATCTTATAAAGAATACCTTGTTTCTACTGTAAATCTTCCCTTCCTTTTCTGTTCTGTAGATTGTAAAATCAGAATCATAAATAAGAATATATTTTGTCACGTTTTCTGTAGGAATAATATTCATCTCAATTCTTTTTCGTAAAAATTGTGCATATTACTCGTTTGACGTGATCATTAAATTTCGAGATATTTGTAATTCAATCTTTGCAGTATACAACACACGTCGTTTATAAAGTTAGTCAGCAAAGAGCAACGACTAGCTATTTTTCTCGCGCGGCTTAACGTCAAACGTGATAACTAACAGCGGCTTGTCGCGCTCCGATAATCGATGGATGCCCTTGCATGCAACCCCCTTTGGGGATTTTCCAGATCTCGCTTAAAAAATACTGCAGATCTTTTCGATATCGATAACTAAATTGAAAGATTCACGGCGAAACATTATTGGGGACGCAAAAAAAAAAAAAAAAAAAAAATGGGCGTATTGCGATAAACACGTGCATCGTGCTCCATGTGTTAACTTACGCACAGTATATCTTTTTATTGCACTAAACGTCTTCCGTCTCGAATCCCTGTCCTGCGTCGACGAATCATCCGGATCGACTGTCGTCTTCACACGATCGATGTCCCTGGTCGTGCGTGTGTGTATGTGTGTGTGCGTGCTCGTCGATGTTTGCGTGTCGTGTCCGCTCGTATGTCACCCCACACCGCTGTCCATCCCTCTCCGATGACGACGATGACGACGATGTGCCGGATGATAGTGGCTGAATGAAAACGGACGTCCTCAGCACGCGCAGGCCAGGATGGAGTCTCTACGCGGTGATGTCCGGCAGTCCCGCATCCTCAGCCTCTCCTATCGGCCGGAGGACAGTGTAAGGATACCGGCGATCAGCAACAACAGCAGCAGCAGCACGAAAAGCTCCGAGCTCGTCGGCAGCATGAGACGGCCGCGTCCGATGAACGGCGGCTCGACCGATCGGTTGATCGATCTGTCCTCAAGGTCGCGCTCGCACCGGTCCAAGACTCCGGTCCAAGATCAGTCGTCCTCGATTCCGTCGGTCGACCCGACCGATCGGTCGAACGATCGTCAGGCCGCCGCCATTGGCGACGACACCGGGGTCGGTCACATCATCCGACCCCTGGAACGCGCAGCCGCCGCCGATCCCTGCTATTGGCACGCCGCCGGCATGACGCTGGACGGGAGATCCAAGAGCTTCGTGTTGCCGGATCGTTGCCCGGCTCGCCGATCGCATCCGGTCGGGATCGAGCGATCGGCGGTATCGCCGCTTTCAGCTATCATCACGGCGATCGCGCCGAGCTCGACCGGCAACATTGGCATCCAGCAACAACAGCAGCAGCAGCAGCAGCAGCATCGTTCTCATTACGGCTACCATCATCATCCTCATCATCACGAGCATCATCATCAATCGCATCGTCACCCTCATCAAGACCAAGAGCCGCAACAGCGTCCGCCGCTCTCTTCTTCTTCTACTTCTTCTTCTTTTTCTAGCACCGATCATATCATGCTACCACCATCACCGACAACACCCTCCGTTATCACCGCGCAGTCGGCCGCCTCACGGGTTAGAACGGCTGCCACATCGTCGACAAGTAGAGTGCACGATGACGTTGTCCTCTATCTGTCTGCTCTGTCTGTCTCTATCTGGCTGTCACGTCACATCTCTCCTTTGTTCTATTTGTTGTGTCTCTTTGTTATATCTCTATGCATCTTTTGTATCTTTCATGTGCCTGTTTTATTATACACACGTACGTGTCGTTTCTCTCCGCCCCTCGTTAAAAAAACAATTTTTAATTGCGCTTTTCTCACATGTCGCGATATATCCCGAAAATACCGGAAAATATTTTAATACATTACTCGATTACGGCATGAGCAAAGTTTTTTGTTGCAAAAACAAATCACCGCTCGATGAATGTGTGGCGATGTCAATTATTTAATTTTTATTACAAGTAAATAATTAGCATATAACGATATAATTTTTTTCTGATTCATAGAATTGCTCGTATATCTCACAGACACATTTTGCATCTTATGCGGCTGTTTTTATATTTGCCAATCTCATACTTTGATATTTATACATTGTACACTTGTTTCCTTCTCATTTACATTTCCCATTCCTCTGGATAATATCTCATTAGCTTAATCCTCGCGCTTATATCTCTTTATATCCCGGCTTAGCATTACACGATTGCGGCATGATCTGCTCGATATTATTGCTCGTGCAATTGCCGATCGAAAGCACCGGCTATCGAATCCGATAATCGTATCTCTCGCGTTGTGATAAATTCGCGGAGTAGCATATGCGTAGCATGTTTCGTAGACGATAAGTGGCAATCGATGACGACGTTATCAAGGTAACGATAACAGTAACGATCCTTTCTCTCTCTTTCCAGCCTTTCGATCAGCGTAGCCACGCACGGGTCGCGGCCAAGCCGTATATAACTCAGTAAGTAACTTAATCCGATTAATTTTGATTTGCACGATATGCTCCCTATAATGCATTCTGATGCCTCTTACCGGTGTTTTTCAATTGCAAAGTGCTCTCAAAGAGTCAGGATACGAAAGCGACTCGACGTTGGTGTTTCGTCGAAAGGAGGACATTAATCCACTCAGTCTTTTGGAACAGAGACTGGCGTACAAGACGGTACAGAGCGGTGGTGACGTACCCCTCCATGGGCTTCGCAAGCCAGCCCCGGAACGTCCGAAGGGTGAGTCGTTTCGACCCTTAAGCTATGAGTTTTGATTTGTTCCGTTTTTTTATTCTTTTCATTTATCTTGATACGCTCTATCCTTCCTTAATCAAGCACGCTGATCGACATCGGCCAGGTTTTTTACTCTGGCATGCCGGGTATATGTTTCAAATGTTGCTTGCAATGTGTGTGCGTTTTATTAATTATTATTGTGTTTTCTAATCCACGCATGCGTCTCGATACTTCGAATGATGTCAAAAATTATTTTACACCATTATAATTCTTAGAGAAAATTATTATTATAATTGATTCCTTTTTTTTATAATCACGCATTTAGTATTATTTATGGAGTATGGTACGCTCGATATTTTCCGAGTTTGGATGCATTGATGAGAATTGAGACGATTTTTTTGTAATGATTTTAAGTCTCGATTTTGCAGCGCTGATTTGTGCTGAAAAGCGCGAAGCATGACGTGTGAGTAATGCGCTGAAACACACAGCTTGGCACATACGAATCTCCTCCAATATGTATCTTTCCGTGGACGGTTGCATCAACGTCGGGTTAATACTAATCTCGATTAATTAGGCTGAGGAGGTGCGGCAGCGAGACAATGAACGTGTCCAAGTTTGCCGGATAGATCGGCTATTATAGTATCTCGCCGACAAACTTACCGAGGACGAACTTGACTCTGATATCGATTAATTAATTAATCAACTCGCATATCGACCTCCATCAGCCTAAAACTTTCCTTCCCCGATCACGTCATAGCGAAGCTACGATCTAGATAGGGACAGGTAATCGATAATCGGTGTTAGTTAACCGACGTTGGTGCAATCTCGGCCTCGGGCGTTTCCACCTAAGTTTAAATATGGCACAGCTCTCCTCTCGAGATAGTCTATCGATATTGGTGCGCGAGTCGGTTCTTTTATAAGCTCCTTTTTTGCATCTTCTTTTATAAGTAAGCGCACCGCCAGTCGCAGTAACACCACGACGCGAAGAGCCGCGAATCTCGCATTGGCACGCAAGTTTGGTGCCACCGGCTTAGCCTTGAGCGAGACAACCTTAGACGACTTGATTTCTTGGTGGCAGGGTATAAAAGGCAAAAATGGCTAACAGTTCAGTTGCACGAGAACGCGAAACGACCCGAAACTTTGTCCACAGACGACTCCGAGATCGAGTATTTCCCGATCTCGCCGACCTTGACGAGGATTCGCGTGCATCGGAGAAGCGCCTCGAGTACATCGACCTTCTTCTCCTCGTTCTCGCAGACACTTCGATCGGTACCGTTCTCGGCTGCCTCAAGAACGACGCCGGTCATGAGAGCTTCTCCTCATAGCTCTCCGTCGCGAGCAATGTCGGCGTCGAGACCGCCTTCGCCGCCCCGAAGAAAGTCCTCGCGCCACAGCAGAACTCTGAAGCTATACTCGGAGAGCACGCGGCTGATCGATTGCTCGCATTCTTCGTCGAAACCCCGGCACGAACAGTGTTTCGCACGCGCCGACAGTGTGACGAGTATCAGATCGCTGAGGGAAAAATTCTGTAGCAATCTCGAGCGGCATCGACGAAATCGTGAGCAGTTTCACAGCGCGATTATTACGCGTACATCCTCAAGCAGCCCAGTCACTTCAAAGACCACCAAAACGTCCGGTTTTTTCTCCAATTCCTTCAACAAGAGAAAGTCGGATCCCTGCCTGTCACACACTCAATTTGAAGGAAGCAAAAAATTAAACTTGCCGTCAAGCACTACGAGAAGTTACATTTGTTCCTTAGTATCGCCGAGGACCATACGAGAATCTTCCACGAAGATTGATAAACTTGCAACGGTAAAAGTACCATCGAGATACACTTCTGTGACCAAAGAACGACAGAGATCTCCGGAAAGGAGCCAAATTGGCACGAGATCGGATCATCCTTTATCAAGTGAAAAGAAGAGAGAAAAGCTTCGTCTGACGAAGAAGGAGCAGGAGCAGTCGTGCAGGAGGCTGAGCAAATCACCGGCAGAAATCTCCTCGCCAGTAGAGGCCAGGAAAGCTTTGCAGAAGCAAAAAGAGAAGGAAGCGAGAGACGTGCAGACTAGAGTGCTTTCGTCAGGCACAGTGGTAAAGAGCTCGACGATTCCGTATGGTTCATCGAGTAAACAGAAGCGTTCAGTAGACAAATCTCTTAAGATCGTCGTGGCGGTCTCGCCCAAGGGACAGGAATTATTGCGAAAGACGTCTGAACAATCTGCATCGACGAGAAAGACATCGAGTTCTCAGCTGAAATCTCCCCCGAAAAGCACGTCGTCGCAGATTGCTAAAAAGATCCTGTCGGAACCGAAAAAGACAAAGATTATCGCGAAGCCGCCGGAGAAACTGCTCGTCAGTAAGGAGTCCTTACGCTCGGTGTCTTCGTCCTGTTCCGAGGTGAATAGTGAGATAAGCAGGAGGAAGCGACCTCGTGAGAAACCACAGACGATCGTCAGGACTCCGGTTAAAAAACCGGAAACGATACGCGTGGGCGTAAACGGCAACAGGAAAAAGATGGAAGCCAGGAAAAAAACGCAAAAAGACAAGAATAGCGACCAAGTGGATGCGAGCACGTCCTTGAACGGCTGGAGAGAATTGGCCGAAAAGGAGGATATTAAGTTGCTGAGGAGGGTGGAAAAAATGGTGCCGACCGTCGAGCAGGAGTCTTCCAAGGATCAGATCGTTCCTTTGACCGTGGAGGAAATTAAGCGGCACCAGGAGGCGACGCGTACCGACACCTTCTTCCAGAATCTCTTCCTACGAAATAGCTCGTCGACCGTACAATCTCACGCAACCGCGAGAAAATCCCTTGTCGGCGAGCGCGCAAAGATGTTTCAGGACATTGCGAGAGAGAGCTTCAAGTCGGAGCCGTCTCTAAAATCCTTGAGCGTTTACCTGGCGCACAAGCGACCAGTTTCGAATTCAAAGTTTAAGAACTGGGAGCGCGAGAGCGTC
>NW_021853511.1:481096-484188 GCF_003651465.1 Formica exsecta
GAGCGTCGTCTCGTCCAGGAGTTCCAGTCCGTACGGAGTTTGCTGGCCCGGCCGGTCAGTTCTACAGAAGGTCAGCAAGTTCGACAGCTTGCTGGGCCTAGACGAGTTCAGCTCGTCCACCACATTGCGCAATCGGAGCCCGGAATTGTCGCGGGAACATGTGAAAGAGCGGAGTCTGAGCGAACCACCGCTGAAGACCCTGCCAGAATCCAGAGAATCTTCTCCACGATCGTCTTCGCCGTCTCCAGCGAGATCTCAAGCGCCTCGACGAATTTGCATTTTGAAACAAGACGACTCGAATATTCCGTTAACGATTACCTCGAAGAAAGCGAGAGCTAGAAGCGTCGGCGAGGCGGAGGACGCGAGGCGGAGGATGCTCGGTTCGAGCTTATCATTGACGAAGAGCACCGGCTCTTTGTCATCGGTCGATCGAGAGGACTATCAGCAATATATACTCGAGCTATTACATCACAGACGCAAATCGAAGCGATACAAGGACTTGTGTGACTTTTACACGAGCCTCAGCAGAATGGATCAGTTGGAGCGCACATTCTCGTCCGGGGATCTACGACCGAGGATGAAGAACGAGGAAATTATCGACTACGATCGTTGGAAGCGAGTTAGATCGAAGGAGAAGGCGGAACAGGAACTGAAGGAGCTCTACGGGAAGCTGAAGAACGTCCAGCGCGACAAGGACTTTCTCTTTAGCGCGAAGGACGTTGATAAGTTCAGATGGCATGGAGACTGTGGACTTCGCTGTAAAGAACGCTCCGTAGAAGACATTCTGCAGTATTTTAAAAGGCTCCAGAGCGAGGGGAACGAGCTGGAATCTTCGAGGCTGGCAGCTATCTCCTTGCAGAAGGATACATACAAACCTCTTTGGCGCGGCAGCTCGGTCGTGAACGTGGCGACCACGATGCAGAAGAAGGCCAACGCCAGTCGAGACACCGATAGATCCGCCGATTATCATCCATCTCTTCAGAGAAGTCTTGGCGGCAGCAAAAAATTTTGGAGCAGTCTTTCTATTGAACAAGTGGCCATCCTGAAGAAACAGCTGAATGAAATCTACGGTAGCGACAATCTTCAGAAATCTACATGTCGATCGAACGGCGAAATCGTCGAAGGACCTCACGAGATCAGCGAGGATCAACGATCTGTTAACGAAAATCGCGATGCGGCTAAAAGCGAAACCTTGACGAGGTACGAAATAATTGTGCCGCCTGAAGGTGATTCCAAGGATCGTCCTCAGGACGATTCAAAAAGTCTTCATGTGCGATGCCACTCGATGATCGCAACGAACGAATCGCCAATGTTGCTGAAGGAACAGAGTTGCGACGCGACTCGAGTCGAAGGTATCCTGAAGAAGAGCGATTCCATCGGTCGTTTGAAAGGGCTCGAGAGATCCGAATCCGAAAAATCGATTTCGCCGCCGATGACGGAGCTAGAGAAGAAGAGGCTATCGTTGACCCTCGGCAAGGAAGTACTGGATAAGATGACGCGAAGAAGATTATCCGCACCTCTAGCGCCTCGAGAGACTCGCGGTAGTATTGCCGCTGCCTTGGCGATCGAAAAAATGCCAAAAAAATCGTTTACGAAGGGCACGGCGAGGACAATTTGCGCGTCTGACACGCCCAGCGTGGCCAGCACCTCTCCAAGGACATGTTATTCTCTCGAAGCGCCATACATCGAGGATTCGACCAAATCTAAAGACAAGAGCGATTTTCTGCTGGTGTTGACGCCCAATAACGAGAGTCCTACCGACAAGCAACGCGTGGAAACCGTACTCGAAGAGTGGTCGAAGAAACCGCCCTTGTTGGCCATGGTAATACCATCGGAAAAAGCGAAATCGAGCAAACTGGTCTCGAGCAGCGAAGTGGACAGCATGACGGAGAGCTCGGAGGCTTCGGTGAAGACGGTGATCCAGCGGAGCGGCGTGATCGAGACGGAGGATGTGTCGCGGAAGATCGAGTTCTTCGAGAACGTGGAGAGGAGAGGGGAATGGCAGCGAGAGGCAGCAACGATGGCAACAACGACGACGTTTCGCGACAAGAAGAAGCTGTCGTCGTCGCAGAGCGTCGCCGACCTGAAGGAGCTCTTCGGCGAGATCGAATCGGCCAAGTACAATCCGCTCGGCGGCAGGATCGGTCGATCGCGATCGACGTCGCCGTGCGAAAAAACGATCGGCGAACGGCGGAAGGCGGACGATAGCCCGACGCTGTCGGAAATGACGATGGGTATGCGACGACAACAACGACAATCGTTCCGCTCCTGTTCACGGGAGCGTGAACACGACGCGAGACCGCACAGCGTCAGTCCGTGTCGCGCGACCACGCGATCGAACTCGTCCTGCAGCGTGGACAGCGGCAGCGGCTGGTTGCGCAGTTCGTCGCCGGATCCCGAGAGATATTGGCGCGCGTACCTGAAGCTGGTGCGAAACGGCGCGGTGCGTAGACTGCGAGCGCGCTTCGAGAGCGCCGAGGATCTATCGCGGCGCGTTAAGGTCGCACCCGCGCCGAAGCGCTTCCGCAGCGATCCGGAGCTGGCGCGGTGCTTGCTGAAGAGGACGAGCGAGGCGGCACGCGACGCCACGCGGAAATCGTACGAGCACGACGTCGATGTGGCGTGGTTGCGTAGGAGATTCGAAACGACGAGGAGAGGACGGCCGCGAGGACGAAGAGGCGAGTCGCCGCCGATCCCGCGGATGCCGTTGCGCCGCGATAATCTCTCGATGCCGCACATCGACGTCATCAGCAAAACCGCCGAGTTGAAGGAGCCGCAAGTTACCAGCACCGTCACCAACCACGTGGCCAGACGAGCGGAGACCGAGGAACTGGAAGCGAGGAGACCGGTCTGCCGAATGCGGAGGAGATTCGAGTCCCCGGACATCGCCGGGCGGACGTCCATAATGGGCGAGATGTTTACGTCGGCGCCGGATGTTCGCGAACTTCGCGATATCGCGCCCTACTTGGCGGGGAAATGGGTGGCTCATCGGTATCCCAGTCGTCACGATAATATGCGCTCTCTATCGTCGCCGGCCGATCTTGAGATTCATCGAGGCTCCTCGAAGACGCGTTTTTCCTCTCCCGGAGGCG
>NW_021853511.1:484255-488265 GCF_003651465.1 Formica exsecta
GGAAGAGACCGGAACGACCGCGCGCCACTTCTTCATCGCCGACTCGACCGAGACCACCCGCGTCGATTCTCAAATCGTCGCAGACGATTGCCTTCGCCGGACAACCCTTCGACCCCGACAAGCACAGACCGAGGTTCAGGTACCAACCACCGCCCCCGCCGCCCTCGCCCATCGCCACGCGGAAGCGTAGATCCTGGTGGCCGACCCTGCCCGTCTACACGGCGCGGCCGACCGTCACCTTCGAAGGTCTGAATCTGTTTAGAGAATCTGAGCTGGGGATCTTAGAGTCTCTTTAAATTTGAGGAGCAAGAACGAAGATGTCGGGAAAAAGTCTCGCATAAATTTTATTCTCCACATTTTTAGAAACTAATCCGGTATTTCGACGATTAAATAGATTATTATTTGAATTCATTAATTCGCGCGATCGTATATAAAAATCATCATCGCTCATTTTGCGACACCAATATCGTTTACATTCTAGAGAGGGAGACGCGTCAGCTTTACAGAGATATTTGCTCGGCGATGTGTACGTGCGACCTTGTTCAATCCCGAGATTTTATTTTCGCCGCTGTGTGTAGCACGGCTAATTATTATTTTAATTTTTTTCCGCTCATCCATAGAATACTCGAATGCACCCCCGCCGCCGCCAAAATCCCAGCACTGCAGGGACAATCGTCAAGGTAATGCCGATTAAAAGCTCATCATTATTATGTAATATTTTTGTCTTTTATATAAGCGTGCGTATTATTTTATGTGCATCTCTCGTCCGTGCGCATTTACGCGCGTGTCCGAGTGTTGTCCTGTAACGTCTAACACTGGTCCCACTAAATGTATTAATTAACTCCAGATTTTTTAAAGCCCAAAAAATTAAAATCAAGTAATATTATTTGAAAATTGCGTCGAGAGAAAGATTAACGACCGTAACAAAATGCTTCTATTTCATCACTTTCAAAATTGAAAGAGCCAACTCTCAGGAATGGACTCGAAACGAAAGATATAAATTTCTTTCGTGACGCATGCATACATCTCGTACTACTTGCATCGTCGATCAATTCCAAGTCGCGTTCATTAAAGCTCTCGCGCACGTGACCGACGCACTTGTTAGACACGTGTCACGACGATGAGGCACAATGAAGCATGCATTGACTCGGGAAGAGAGATATTGCGCAACCAGGTGTGCATGAGCGGTCGAGCATGAGCGCAATAATCGATGATGTTCCCATCCATAGTACGTTCATTAATTATTCCTTCGCTCGTCATAAGTCGCGCTCGTTTGATCGCGCCGAAAATAATGCGCGCTTTCGCGATGGCGAAATCGCTCACGGGCGAATCACTCACCGTGCAGCCCCGGATTAGAAATTTGATGTTAAATTGCATCGTGCGTTTGCCTGCTTTCTTGTTGGATGCGACAATCGTCAATGTCGAGTGTATCTCGTTGCATGTGAAAAAGAATATTTTATTATTCCACAGAAAGCGGAGTTTAAAATTAGATGTTGCTTGTAAATACTTTCACGCTTTCTTACGTTTGGAACGTCTTAATTGCGATGATATGAAAAATGAAACGAGCATATATTAGTTAATTACGTATTAGAGAGGTACAAATATGACAGAACCATCTAAAAATATATCACATTACGTAAGAGTAAGGAAGAGGAGCAGGTGAGATCGGGAAATGATGATATCGCAAAAGAGTGGTGATGGCAGCATTTGGCGTCGACAAAGGGAAAATTGTGCATAGCTGGTCTGTTACGGAACCAATCGATATTGCATGATCAATTCGCATAATCGAAGTTACTATCGCGGATCGTAAATTTCAGATCGGAAATCGGTTTCGTCGGGATAATCGCGCGTATCGAGATACCGGAGAGAGATAGCCCTAAATCATTTTGTCGGTTCTACCGTGTCAAGGGCATCCGACATCGCTGAACAGTGATCGTGTGCATGCTAATTGTCTAACGGAAAAGTAACAGTGAACTGGCTGACGTTCAATTTACACACTTACAGTAATGTGACCGCACGCAATCGAGAATTCTCATTTAACGTGTTCTGTTATCTCGAGTGTATAAATAATTCTTTTTTATTATTTTAAGCGTTATTTTTAACTTTTATACGGGTTTAAGATTTGTTTCATTGACTGCAATTATAATTGATTAACAAGTAAGTATTGTTTATTTTATTATTATCATAAATTTATGAAAAACAAAAAAAAAAAATTCGATGATTGTTTCAACTATTTTAATCGTAGACGATATTCATATACTTGTGCGCCGTTAAAATTGGATAAGTAGTCGCGGTCATGATTATTTTCGACGATGACCACGCGCGACGTCAAAGTAGCCGTCCACGTAGTCGGGTTATAATATCGCGCGATGAATCCGACCCACTGCGTACGAATAGAGATTTGCCGCCATTGCATAATATAATTAGCATACCTAATCACACAAAAGCTCGCGTGGGGCCGAGTTTTCAGTGTGAGATTATCCTTGGCAATGCAAGCGTGAATCGCGTCATTCCAAATATTTAGCACGCATAAAGCCTGCGTCTTCGCGACTCGTCGCCTCTTATCTAATCTCTCAATGATATTTTCCCGCACTTCGACAGTCCCGTCGAATGATGCCTCGATGATGGAATCTCCCCTTCGAGCTTTGCTCCTTTATTTTTTTCAAATTTCCACAAAGTACACGCGAGTGAGGGGAAACAAATGCAGAGATATTATTAAAATTGTGAATAAAATTAGCGCTGAAACGAGAGTATAATAACAAAGCCCGCGATGTGCGTTTGCATCGCGAGAAATAACAATGCGGCTTTGTAAGCGACCTTGAACGCTTTTCTAGCACGACGAGTATAAATTTTTATCTTTGCGAATAACGACTTGGAGGAAGTAACGTTTACCGCGCGCGAGTTTTCCTATAAAAATTAGGTAATTAGAGAGATATATCTCGTTAAATTTTTACGAGATATAACGAGATATATCTCTATTTTATGTAGAGGAATAATTTAATATTTTTATATTAATCTCGATCGCGTTTTTGTAAAAGAATTAATTCTAATTTTAACTTATTTTAATATCCCGAAATATATATCGATGACGAATCCTGTTTTTAAACAACGTTCGAGTTACGCGAGTGCGTCGCGAGTAACAACCCAAGACGTTCCTCGAGATTCGTGCTTGGTGAACCGTTCTCCAAGGAGTAGGGAGCCGCGATAACCGGTGCCGACGTCGCGGCGCCTTCTCAGATGTGTTTTGCGTGCGTCGCGCGACGCAGGTTCTTTCATTAACAGGTGTCAAAACGAGGTGCGCGCGTGTGTGATAAACGATTCGATTCTGCTTCCAATTCCGAAGAAGCTCATCGAGCGCGCCGTCGAATTCGCTCTTCGAAGCCCGATAAAAATTAATCGCGACGAAGTTATCAAGTGCGTGATCGATAATGGTGATAATCGCATCTATTTAATCGACGATTACGTTGAAGTGAATTCGAGTCGATTGTACATACGTGTGCAAGGTTATCGCGTTTGATATTACCGGTGATATTTTCGTCAACGTGAGTTTGCCTTTCGGACTTCGAACGACACGTTCTTATCGAAAAGTCTTAAAATTCGTACGCGATCGCGAGATATCTCGTCTCCCAAAATGGTCTATTTTAAATCAAAATCAGATTCAATCGCGATAAATTTTTTCAAAACTTTCTTAGGAATGATCTGAAAATTTGTAGAAAATATTTGAACGCAGGATGGAATGAAAGAAGTGACTCCCGGTGTGAAACTTTCATTCTTCTTGAGATTAAAAAAAAAAAAAAAACGGTACGATACCGTCTTTCTCGCGAATACGTTGATCTACATTTCGCTGGAAACTCGGTGCTCATTTAAATAGAATAGTCATGAGAGTGCAAGTAGCACCTTTCTCAGGGAAAGATTTCGTCGGTATAACAAACACGCTTTGTTAAGGCACTTAAGACACTTCGGAGGAATGGGAGGAGGGAATCCTTAATAAGGCGAAACTTCTCTCTCTC
>NW_021853511.1:488656-497603 GCF_003651465.1 Formica exsecta
CGATGACCTGTGAATATTTTTGTTCCTATAACATGCGCTACGGTTTTCCTTAAATGATACTTTCCTTACGACATCTTTCCGCTTAGCACCGCGATAATGTGAAAGTTCCGTGAAAAGGCTACGTTAATTACGCATGTATTCGATTCTTGTTAATTACGTATTACGAGACCGGTAATTAATGAGTCAACATTATTACGTCGAATAACATCACGTTCTGCGAAACATCACACACGTTGGTCTATCATTAAAAATTCTTTTTGAGCCTTGTTTATTAAAAAAAAAAAAAAGTTGATTAAGCAAAATTATATCTAGACCACTCTGTATATTAATATTACATGCGGCATTTCGCGAATACGTGTTGGCACAGCAGGCGAGAAACGTGACACGGAATGACACCGATCGTTTCGACCTTGATAGCCGACGTTGCACCTCGCGCGCCTGCACATCCGTTCGAGTAACCGTTACAACGACGCCGGTTCTTAATGTTCAAACCGACATGGAAGAAGTCGGACGTGACGTTTAAATAAACGATCACGAGTCATCGCCCGATGGCAATAATAAATCGTGTTTCTCTCCGCGCTCGCGGTTTTCCGAAGACTCATCGGCGAAGCCACAAGCATGTTGGTTGCTCAACGACGTATCACGCTTTCCATTCTCCTCCTCGCGTGTTACCGCGCAATTAATTCCGCGAGGATCATAATCGGAAAATCGGATTTTGAGTAACATCCCGACGCGGCGATGCACTCATCGATTTTATCTCCCAGGAAACTCAGCGTTGATAAAAGAAACTCGACTCGTAATCTCTGATAACGAAGCACAGAGCTGATTAAGAGACACCAAGGAAAGGAGATGCTCGTTGAGTTAAACGGTATACGCTATCGTGCGCTTCAATTTTTCGCAGACGATTTCATATTTCGCGCATCATGTTTACGCGATGAATGAGATGGGAAGCAGGACGATGTTGCCGCGCGTCGCGGATCTGGAGCGAAGTGTTCAGTGGATCAGCCTGGCGAACGACATCGACGATATGGAGAGGAGACGTCGGGCCGACGACATACCGATGGCTCATACGATCGAGAGACACACCTATCAACGAGGTTCTATGCCGGAAATACAACGGGCGTGCACGATTCGTTGCGACGATGATCGCGACGCGCTCTCGCAAAGAGATCCGGACAACTATCCGGAGCCGGAGAACTCCCGGTGGAGTTGGAAGCCGAGAACGGATTTTGAGCGGGAGTACTTCTACAAGGATTACAAGGACTATTACTGCGGCGATTCGGGTGCACGCTTCGAACCCGCCGTCTATGAGGTCTCCGCGGGGGATCCAAGTTATCTGCAAGCAGAAGCGCGACGTCCCTACGGAAGTCCCGCGCGTTTCTCCTCATCGGCGCGTCATCCTGTAGGACTCGAGAAGGAGCATTTTAGCGACAGCAGGGATCGGTTGCACGAGATTTTCGAGCACAATCGCTATCTTCGACGACAGTTCTTCGCCGACACGACGGGAAACGCACGACGGAATTGCAACGGGTTGTATTCCAAGAACCTCAGCAGGAGCAATCAGACGTCCAGGCGCTGCACCGGGTTCGGCAGCACCGAGACGCTCACTAGCCAGAGCAATCAATCGTCCATGAGTAGTATAAATGACCGGAAGTCTCGGACGCAGACGACGCGTACTCCAGAGGAAGAGGAGGAGGAGGACGCGTTGGTCGAGGTTGCCAGGAGGAACAATGTCGTTTCGCGTAGGAAATTCAACGTCAATTTGTCTCGAGTCGATCGCAAGAGTGATATCCGGAGAGACGGCAAGGTGCTCGTCAACATTTTACCCGGAAGCGAAATAAGACGCGTCGACGTGACAAATGTACCGACTGTTAATCTTGAAGAGGCGAATAACGAAAGGAACGAAACTGATCTCGGCGCATGGCGCCGAAAGAGGGGCCTGCCCGAGTACATCTTTGGAGACACAAAGATTGATTCTCGACGAGACGGAACCCTGCCAAGTCGTTACAACAAAAATTATCGCGACGCGGGAGATCGACCGGCGCCGGACAAGGCGGAGCGAAACTGGAACCGACTCTCGCAAAACGAGATCTACCCTTGGACAATCTCTGAGGGCGAGCGATTGGAGTGCGTTTCGGCGAATGTCGGGTCGAGAAGTGACGGAGGGACACGCCGGGATCTCTGCAAATCCATGCCGAATCTGACGATCCAAAAACAGAACCTCGACGCTCCGCTCTATGTCGCACGAGCGGTCAATGTTCCCGAGGAACGATCCTCGTCGGACGATTACGCGCTCGATTCTCATATCGCAAGATCGTGTCATGGGTCAAGCCAATGTCGGGAGCAACGATCGGGACGACGCGAGGGTCCGACACGCTCGATCGGCCGCGGACAATCGATATCTGAGGCAACGACGATCTCGTCCGAGCGTTGGACCCTACGGAGCAAAGTCGGGACGAGGGTTCCTCCTCCTCCCCCGTTGGACCTCAGCATGGTGAACGAACAGTGCGAACGCATGGAGGCGGACGAGAGGAGATATCTGAACGATTACAGCGTCGACGTGGCTATCCTTCGCAGCCACGAGGATCTCGCAAAAGATCCGCTGATCGTCGCTGAAAACGAACGGTGGGATCGCGTCAAGAGCGTTGTCGGCAACAGTATCGAGAAGATTGACCCTGATGCCTCCCGCCGTGACCGCCGAGCCAGCCCTTTGTTCGATCAGACGAGTCCGATTGGCGGACTTCACGCCGCCGGAAGCACGCTTCGCTCTACGGTCTACGGACCGATTCCGTACAGTCAGTAAACATGCACACAATTTTCCTGAAATAATGCTCTTCCTGCCGCGCGGTTCTGTTAGGATCGTTTTGCTATAGCCGTTGTTGGCGATGATTGAAGAGGCGAGAGAGATAGATAGAGGGAAGCGTAAAGTAGGTTTCGTATTCCGGAATCGGTGTTTCTTTCCGCGTTATGTTAATTAGACAACGCGATATAATCGGATCGTGAATCAGGTCAATAAGGATAATGTTTGAAAAATAAAAACATCTTTACGATATCGAGTAATTGATACTGTATAAAAAAATGAAATTGAAGGAAAAGTTCTTTATTTGCAATTTTAAAAATAATTAATATCACACACGCACTCCAATTTGCTACAATAGCGAAAGAAAGTAGCCTCCCACGATCTACGAGTGTCAATAATAAAATGGGATTAAATTATACGAAGAGAGAATCGGAGAAAAATGAATCGTAAGATACCGTAAACAAAAAAAAAAAAAAAAAAGGTCTAACACATAGGAGAAAGAAAGAGAATCGATCGCGTGAGAATCTCGCTGAATGAAAGCGGTGAAAGGTGCCAACGGGATGTTCTGCGTGAGATTGAAATTCGGTTTCTCATTTCGGCGTTTATGACAAGCCCTCGTTACGCGCTTATAAATTAAATTACGCTAGCGAGACGAAACCATTGGGCGAATTCAGCGCGATTTCACTGGAAAAGGATGAAAGTCACTGATTTAAAATAGATTTCGATTTCTTTTTACATGAGTTAATAATTATATATCTTCCTCTTGCATCTTTTTTATTATTTTACTTTTACGTATAACATTCTAACGTAACATTTTGTTTTCGTAACATTTGGAGCATTAGAAATGTGCGTATCCTGCAAAAAAAAGATTTATATCGACAAACTTACTTTCTCTCTCTCTCTATCTCTCTCTTTTATGACGCATCTTTTGTATAAACGCATCTCGCGACTGCGCTTTACCGCTGGAGATGGTTGCAAGCTGCATACCGTGTTATCAGTCGTATAGTCTCGGTGCTGTCCGAATAAACCTGGTCATTATCCCGCGCAGCGCGTTCGCTGACGAGCAGGTGCGTGCGTAGCACTTCTGTGTTCTCTCCTGAAATATAAAGCTTCGTATAAGCTCTTCACACGTGGTCTCTCTGATAAGAGGCGGGAGGGAAGTTCGGCGCGAGTCGGTACACACGGTCGTTGGCTGCTCTCTTCGTGCATTTGCATAAATCAGTAAAGATTACTCGCGAATGTGCGACTAACTGATACGAAGATCTTCCGAGGGCTTCCGGATAATAATATGTGTATTATAATAATAAACGTTGTAAATCGGCTTAAACCTTGGCATTTATCCCTGCCAAGTCACGTGCGCGTAATCAGATGTAATCAAGCGTTGCGTAAAATTACGTTCAGAGACCGTGTCTAGGTTTTTATCTCTCGCTGGTCGATGACCGCTGCTTAAATATCGTTTCCCTCCGCGAGGAAGCCATATGTTCTATCGGGGAATGAGCTAAACAAGCGACCGGCCTCGAAGTGGGTCAAGTCGCCGTCTCTTATGTTTGTCTATGATTCAATCTTTCTCCATAAAATGATCTGACGCGCGGGATACGATGCTCGCATGCTCCAGTAACTCTGTCGGACTTGAGATCATCGGATGAATGATCGCGAGTAGATCGGAATGTGTTGGGAAATGTTGCGAAATCCGCGAATCTCTCGCTTCGAACGATCCTATTAAAATAACGATCAAGATTTAATAATAATTACGACGCAATCGTGGCGTTCGTATTTATAATACGATCCGAATTTCGCGAATACGAATCTTTGACCGACGACAAATGTACGCCATCATCGTTTTTAATAATGATAAAAGGTTCAATAGGGCAGCGTCAGATGACGATGCGATTAATAACTCGATAAAACGGCACGTGTTTCGAAACTGCGCGCCCAATAAGACGCTCGTGTCAATCGAATAATTTAAACCGAAATTAACAACGGCATATTATATACACACTCGAGGATATAATTGAACACAGTTGCGCAAATATGTTGTATATATCCAGCGTTTTCGAGGGAAAAAAAAAAAAATGCGATGAACGCGCGATGTTATTCGGCTTCTCGCGGTCGATCGATACCAATAAAAGCGTCTCTTGTTTAATACAGAATCGCCGAGGCGTTATGTGGAGGGTGAGGTGACGATTCACTATCGCTCGCCGGTGCGTACAGAGGCGAAGGAGCCGCTGAGCGAGGAGGAACTCGCGCGACGAAGCGCAGAGAACATGCGGCGCGTCTACCAGGAGGAACGTCGTCGCAAGTATCTCCAGGAGTTGCACGACATCGATTCCCGCAGGCACACGGATAACTTTATGTAAGTGCAAAGGATTTCTCTCTTTTTATCAATTTTTATTTTTCTTTTCAGAGTTTGAGAAATCGCGGGTGAGAAGTTTGGACTGAGACTTTAATTTCATGTATTTATTTTTATTTTTTTTAATTACAAAGTTTAGAAATGAAAAAAGCAAAACGAAACCTTTTTTCAAATTTTAGTTTTGACAGTTTGCGCGTAAAGATTGTTTAAATAATTTTTATTATTATTTGGCATTATTCTTGCTGCATTCTTTCCGACACAAGATAATATTTTAAAAGAGAATGTTTATAACATCGGGGCATGTGCATTCTTAGTTTGTCGTCAGTTTGTAAACACTTCCTGCTATTCAACGGCCGTTGCGTAACGCGTCTCGCGTCGTGAGCTGTTTTACGCGGGCGTCACAATGAACGCGTAGGTGAGCACGCAGGTAGAGAAATCGAGAGAGAAAGAGAAAGAGAAAGAGAGAGAGAGATTTCATCGATGTTTTTTCCCCTCCAGGAAAGGATGCCCCTCGTTCTTGAATATTTCTGATAGTAGAAAGTCTCCGTCTCGGTTACTTTGATTGAAAAAAAGCAGATAAAATTCTATCGTAGTTCTTAATTAAGTATCTAACTGTAAAATATCGAATATTTTATTTAAATTCTCATAAAGGATATAAAACCGGAAACTATGGAAAAGAAAAATATTGGAAAAGAATAAATCTACATTTCTTCGAAATTTCTACATCCGCAAATACTCGATAATCATCGCGAGATGAGATGGCATTTGATCGGAGCAAACAGAAATGACAATCCACGAGGTTCGAGAAATAGTTTGATTTTAACAGTTTCAACAATTGCAGACCCTCGCAGAAGTCGCCCATACCTCTGAATCGCTACGACGACTTCGTGGACGATCTGAGCCAGCGAAGTCGGTCCCAAGATCAAACACCGGAACCGCGTTTGGTCGCGCGGGCGCTCTACAACTTCGTCGGGCAGTCGTCGCGGGAATTGACTTTTCGACGCGGCGACATCATATTTGTCCGACGACAGGTTGACAAGAACTGGTACGAAGGAGAATACAATGCGATGATCGGACTGTTCCCTTCCAACTATGTTGAGGTAAATCCGCTCACGGATTCAGATTTTACAAATATAAACGCGAAAAGTTAAGTGTTTACTCGCGTTGCTATATAAATTAGCGCTATGTAAATTGGAACGTTTATAATGCAGATTCTACCGTACGATGGTACGATGCGAACGACACCGAAGAAGGCTCACGAAGGACAGGCACGGGCCAAATTCAACTTCATTGCCCAGACTAATCTCGAATTGTCTTTAGTGAAAGGTGAGCTATGATTGTGAGTCGAGAAATTTTTTTTTTTTTTAATTATTTCTCGAATTATCGTTTCACGTATATCTGTTTACAGGCGAATTGGTGGTCTTGACGAGAAGAGTCGACGAAAATTGGTACGAAGGGCGCATAGGAAACAGAAAGGGAATATTCCCGATCTCTTACGTTGACGTCATCGCGGAGCCTGGACATCGATCAGGTAATTTTCGCGGAAGCGAGAAATTCGATAGAGAGCATCGCGAATATCGAATCGACGAAATTTGTACGGAGAAAATTTTTTTTATTTTTCAGAGACACCGATTCAAAACAAACCGGTCGCTTCTCCGGCGGCGCACAGTCTCCTAGCGAACGGCTCGTCCGGAGGGAAACTGAGTATGGGACCCCATCATTACGTGCCGTCCATTCCGGTCAATATCAACACAACCCAGCCCCATTACAATTCACTGGTAACTATCTCGCACGATCTCTCGTATCGCGATATCGCTTTATGATATATTGTTGTTAACGAAAATATTATTCAAGACAACTCTAGATATAAAGTGAGAGACCGTTAAAAAATATACGCGTAACAATCTGATCTCTTTTGTGCTTGCAGCCACGTATGGGAGGGAGCAAGTTGCATGTATCACAACTCAGCGAAACGTTGCACATCGACACGCATTCGGAACCAATCCCGTAAGTCTGCGATTTCTTATTCGCATTTTATTCAGTGAAATCTTTGACATTTTATCGTCTTAAAGAATTTAATTCCAATTTATTTCTGAACAACACGTATTGATTATTTTATTGAAAGAATATTCCGGAAGTTGTATGTACAAATTACTCGTTGCTTCTCATAAAGGTATCGAGCTTTGTACAACTACAAGCCGCAAAACGACGACGAGCTGGAGCTGAAGGAGGGCGATACGGTATACGTTATGGAGAAGTGCGACGACGGATGGTACGTCGGTTCCAGTCAAAGAACCGGCTACTTCGGCACCTTTCCAGGGAACTACGTGGAGAGATTGTGAGGAAGGTCGACGATCCGGGACTTGGACGCCGCGCGGCGTATCAAGGCCCAGGATAATATTCACCAAAGCATTAGACGGAATCGTTAAGGTAGACAGCGAATTTCTCGGCGTTTAACCCGATCGTTCCCGGCAATATAAACGCCCTATCAGCATCTTCGATTATCATGATTATTATTTTATCTATTTTATTTTATGTTTGCAATTTTATTTGACCCGCATATTATATGAAAAAATCTTAATAATTGTCGTCTCATTGTCTTTTGTAGCTTAATAATTAAATTTTAATCATATGTTTATATTTTCGATACTATTTGAACATATTTAAGATAATAATTCTATGATAATACGCGAAAAAAATTCATATAATTATACGATACACGTAATTCGCGAAATGTCACCAATACAACGAATAAAACGTCTAATTAAATCCACGCGATCGTGCCTATGTCGCACAAAAATACTTTCCGAGTTTGGAGAATATGATTAACAATCATATCATGCAACGTGGGCAATATTTTTATCGCCCTGAACGATGAATAATTTGAAAGGCGAGAGGGTTAAGCGTTCAGAATGAAATGTAAAGAATGTCACACGAGTCTTCCTTTTTGGATCTAACGATGAAGTTATCGATAACGCAATTAAGATAAATATTAAAAGTGTGTTTGCGGCGAGGCGTAATGGAGCTCTCATACGATCAGATTGTTATCGCTAAAGAGTCAATATCCGAAATATTTATTGATATCAATATACATCATCTCTTGCATCTAATGTCACATAACGAATGTTCGATATGATTCTCATACAATCTCTTAAATGATTTTATTGATAAAATGAGAAATTGAAAAAAACGGAATTAATCACTGATCGTATCAGGGCCCTTTTTCTGGCGTCGGATTTACCAAAAGATTTAGCAAGATAGTCCGCTAGGATACGTGAGTTTGTAAGTAGAGTTTGTAAGTAGTGTACAATAACGATTTTAGTAAATTATTGTTATAGCTGTTCCTGACAAATGCGCTTTCCGCTATCCAGGAAAATATTGTCAGGTCGACGTCCAACGTGTTGAGACGTAGTATCATCGAAAAAAAAAGAAGCGTAGAGAAAATACGACATCGAAGAGTTTCGAAGTATCCGAGATAGCGGATAATATAATTTGACATTTTAGGACGGTTGTTTTTCCCGAGAGGCAAGAATTATCATCCACACGCGGAGACTTGTTTTAAATTAGAGAGAACGGTTTCCCCATGATTTCGTATACTGTAGATAAAATCGGTCACTGTTATTGTTGGATTCGTGAGTATTTCGAGACTAACGGACTTATAATTGAAAGTTTGCCTACCCAAATTAATATTTTTGTAAACATTATTTGTACCCAGAGAGTTATATATAAATATACAACATATATATAGAGTAGATATATATATCTATATACACATACATCTATATATACATACATAT
>NW_021853511.1:497708-501917 GCF_003651465.1 Formica exsecta
ATATATATATGCGCATACAGAGATATCATATATACTGTGTACCGCATGATAATATATAATATATAAATATAAAGATACCCATGTACCACACGAATAATTAGTGAATATCGGACGCAACATTATCACGCGCACGCAGACACGTAACAAAAATATGTATATACATATACATACTACGAACAACTATAAACGTGCAAATCATCGAACGACGAAGGAATTACCAATTTTCTCGCGAGATGAAAAACAGATCGCCGTTAACGGCCATTATCCAACTTGCAACCAAGTACGATCTTCTTTAACGTCACTTCACCATTACCCGCGATTACGCCTATCTTATAAGAACTAGAATAACAAAAAACGAACGCAGTCGAGAATCAGACAATACTATTACTACAATAATTCTAGAGAAATATATAAAGAGAGATGTAATGTGTGTGACAAGGGCATTATACAGACGCCGAAGTGTATCCGATAATATGATTCGAGTGTGGTAGAATGTCGTTTTTTTACCTTCGAAAGGAGCTAGTGGAACAAAGATCGAAGATCGCCCTCCTTTTCTTCGCTTCATATCTTCAGTGCATATTTAATTTAAGGCCTTTTTTCCTTTTCCGAAGATAGAAGAAGATTGAAGCCTGAAAATGAAAATTTTATTTTAATATTTTATCTATATCTCCATCGAATGGTGTAGAAACAAACAAATTCCTTTCCTGATCAACGTAATTTAATGTATTGTTAAATGTGCAATGAAGATACGAGCTGTTGGGGTGCGTTAAGAAACATTGCGTCTTGCGTGTCACGTAATTTTGTGTATACACGTGCGCATATATCCACGTAACATATCCCATTAAATCCTAAGACTTACCAGTTTCGAGTTTAATCCGTTACGAGACAACCAAGAGAGATCGTTGATTCTATGTTATCCAGCCTTTCTTCTCGTTCATAAAAAGTATTGGCGGTTCTAAAATTCTTACGGGATATCCTAACAGTGATATACATAGTAGTATGCATTGATACTGTAACATAACTCTTTTTTTTGTTAGCATAACATTTTTGAAGAAAATTATATACATATATATTTTCACGACATAAATTTCGCTCTGTACGAAAAAAAAAAAAATTGTATTTATATAAGCGAGTAAGCTATCAAACGCCTTAAGATTTATTCTTTTATTCTAATTAACTTTGACATTTTTAGTCCATTAACGATAGTATCGAAAATTCACTGATTAGTGTAATATTACCGTTTCGCGATTTAATATATCACACATACTCGTCCATATTGATAGTGAATATTTTTGGTTAATTTTCTTTCGAGTTTTTTATCAGATTTCATTTTATTTGTTTCCACATCTTGAACTCGCGTTCTAATGATATTACTATGTATTATATATCTTCTAGATGCAAATAAAACCTAGTCCATTACTAAACTTTGTCAATACACGATAATAACTTACCTGATGATAAATCAAAGATATAATAATTATACCAGTGTTTCAAGAAAAATATTACCTTTGTTACTGTTGTTTCCCATTTGCCAGCTTTGCATTTATTTTTTTATTCGCAAACATTTGTTTAGCTTCACTTGTAAAACTTGTAAAACTAAAAATTATGTGCAATATTTTCGACAGTGCGCATAACAAGATAATCTTTTAAATGAGATTTAAAGGTACGTATACACAGTTATTTTAAATGCAATAATCTATTGTCACATAATATTATCAAGCGTGTACATAAATACTATTTGAATATATTGATCATTGATCACTGGAAAGACGCGAGTACGGTAAAATATGACATCGAAGATTGTAGGACCTTTAAAATAAGAGCAAATGTTTTTGAAAGAACTTTTTAAAGAAACGAAATTATATGATACACATGTTATAAAAATTATAATATTTGTGAAAACCTATTCTTTACCGTAGTGAAACTTTTTAAGGAAAAAATATAAATTCCACCGGCGGTTAAAATATTCGGTTGCAAGCTCCTTCTCATCACATTTAGAAGCAATCTTTGCGATTTCACGGGTATATTGTACCAGAAGCAATTGTATCTGCAATATTGTAACGAGATATGCATTTCAATGACCAATTTTTTAAATTTGGCCGTGAACCGATCGCAGATTTATAGATGTTAGAATTGGGGTCATCTTACATCTTATCGCGTACTTTTAAACTGTGGTCTATCAATCTTTGGCCTTGCAGACTGAAGCAAAATATATGAATCAATTGACCAATGATAAATGCCATATACCTCATCGTTTCCAGAGTATCATCTTGTACTACCATCTCGAACGCGGTAAATATATATGTTAATCATTCAAACTTTCGTTAATTAAAAACGTGAATAGTTACTCTATTCTCTAAATGCACATACATCGCACGTTGAATTACAATATTCTTATTACATAAATAAGCACGTACTTGCAGTAAACTAATACTCATCGCTACGGTAACTATCGCAATTTGTATGCCGAAAGTTATGGAGAAAGTATCTTTCAGAAGTTTTGCGAATCTACAAATATTATGAAAACACTTTGTACTGAAAATCTTCTTACACTTAATGAGCATTTATTAATTTATTCATCTTTCAGAGATACAGAGTATCCTTTATATACTTACTGTAAGGCTTGCCAGTGTGCATGCACAGAGATAGCTATCTTTTGATTGTACATGTTAATTAGATTATCATTTATCAAGTCTGTATCTTTATTATATGCCAAGTTTTCGAAACGAAATCTGCAACCACTCAGACATTCCTAAATATTTTGCCTAAATTTCTTATATAAAAAGAACATAAAAAATACTAGTAAACTTACCCAGCTACAGCGAAGATGCTGCAGACATGCTCGATATAAGTCAAGACCATACAGTCGTGCGCGAGTACACCCGTTATAACTATTAGTACAGCTACAAGAGCGTGAAATAAAATGTAATAGAAGTATTCTCTGTCATCGTGGACGAAATAATGTGCTTCATAAGGCATTAATATAGAGCGAGATTCGTTGAGCGGTAAAACGATATCTAATATTTGCGGTGTGATGGGAATCAATAATATAAATAGAGGAGCAGCTATGGCATAATATGCTGCAACATACGAAATAAATCGTCCATCTCTCGTTATACATAAAATGAGAATCGAACGGTTTATTCTTACACGTATATATCAAAGAAAACAGTCTCGCTTTTGCAGCATAAGTTTTCATAATTTCGTATTCTTCCGGGATTTCCAAGCTTTCCCAATCGCTATACACCTGATCAGTGAGATCTTTAATCTAGAAAAATATCTTGCATAAATTTTATCAAGTTATTAATTTTGTGAAAAACTGTGATGAACGATATTAAAAATTTCAAAAAGCATTTTTTGATCAACATGTAATATAAATTTTTATATTTTTACTTTGCTATTGTTAAATTGGCATGCATATAGTTTCACTATAACCACAATTTGAAATAGATACGATGGTATAGTCGTTAAAATACATTGCACATCTCTGCCGCACTGAATAAACTTGCCAATCTGAAAGCATCGTTTCTGGTAGAGATTATAAAAATCGTTACCATCACGTATTTAAAATAAACAATTCTTTTAAATTTAATTTTTTTCTTATTAGATATAAAGAATAATAACCTGTGGAATTATCATAGAAAGCGAAGTCATAGTCATCAGAGTCACTCGAAGCAATCTCTCCTTTCTTCTCTGATAAGGCCACTGACCAGCCAATAATAGCATTCTCTTCGTCACACTGTAATAATAATTCCAAACGGACTTCATAATCCGTAATGATATGTTATAATAATTTTTTAGAAGAATACTCAAAACCTTTCGCCTACGATGGCGCACAGTCGACTACATCTCTCGTTTCGTTCTCCAGAAAAAGCGACAAATCGATGTTTCAGCGGGAGAATAAAATGTCACGTGAAAATACCACACGTCGGAAATCTTTAATTTCGCGTGTCATGCCTCGTAACGCATACAATGTGACGAAAATGAAGGCCTGTCGATGAGCGAGATAAGTTTCTGTCGCGCGTGTCGATCAGAATTTCCAAGTAAAGTTTTTTTCTAAATGTTCATGCAATTTAATGGCTATAGTGTCTATGCAGAATATTGCGAAGTGCAACATATTGAAATTGCTATGCGACAGATCTCCGACAGGTGATATTGACATATTCCTCCCGCCTTAACCCCCCCCCCCCCCCCCCCCCCCCCCCTTCG
>NW_021853511.1:503680-533532 GCF_003651465.1 Formica exsecta
CGGGCTGAGGAAGTGTGTAACCCCCCAAAAAAGACACGCCAGGGCCGTGCCACGGAAGAGATGGGATGCTTGGTTCGTGCCTCCACCCGCCTTAAATCCCCCCCTCGCTCCATATATATTTTATTCTCTTAAGGAAATATTTTGCACAGGTAGCGGCCTTTACATTTTTATTTTCTAAAAATATATATTGAGATTTTACATGAATCTCTCGTTGCTGGATCTTGATATTAATGATGTCCTGATATAGTTGCTTTATTATCACTCGATCATCACTCGAAATAATAAAAACAAAAATAAAATAATTGTGGTAATTTTCTGAGAATACTTTCAAGATGTTGTATTAGAAGATAATGTCAAAATCCAGAAACCGATTTTTCGAAAATTTCTAGGTAGGCGTGCCCCCTTAAAGGTACGTATACTCATTTTTTTAAATGCAATAATCTATTATCACATAATATTATCAAGCTTGTACATAAATACTATTTAAATATATTGATCATTGATTACTGGAAGGACGCGAGTACGGTAAAATATGACATCGAAGATTGTAGAACCTTTAAAATAATAGTAAATTTTTAAAAATAATTTTATAAAAACATGTTATATAATTTTACAATATTTGTGAAAACATATTTTTTACCGTAGTGAAACTTTTTAAGGAAAAAATATAAATTCCACCGGCGCTCAAAATATTCGGTTGCAAGCTCCTTCTCATTACGTTTAGAAGTAACTTTTGCGATTTGACAGGTATATTGTACCAAGAGCAATTGTATCTGCAATATTGTAACGAGATATGCATTTCAATGACCAATTTTTTTAAATTTCGTGAACCGATCGTAGATTTATAGATATTAGAATTGGGGTCATCTTACATCTTATCGCGTATTTTTAAACTGTGGTCTATCAATCTTTGGCCTTGCAGACTGAAGCAAAATATATGAATCAATTGACCAATGATAAATGCCATATACCTCATCGTTTCCAGAGTATCATCTTGTACTACCATCTCGAACGCGGTAAATATATATGTTAATCATTCAAACTTTCGTTAATTAAAAACGTGAATAGTTACTCTATTCTCTAAATGCACATACATCGCACGTTGAATTACAATATTCTTATTACATAAATAAGCACGTACTTGCAGTAAACTAATACTCATCCCTACGGTAACTATCACAATTTGTATGCCGAAAGTTATAGAGAAAGTATCTTTCAGAAGTTTTGCGAATCTACAAATATTATGAAAACACCTTGTACTGAAAATCTTCTTACACTTAATGAGCATGTATTAATTTATTCATCTTTCAGAGATACAGAGTATCCTTTATATACTTACTGTAAGGCTTGCCAGTGTGCATGCACAGAGATAGCTATCTTTTGATTGTACATGTTAATTAGATTATCATTTATCAAGTCTGTATCTTTATTATATGCCAAGTTTTCGAAACGAAATCTGCAACCATTCAGACATTCCTAAATATTTTGCCTAAATTTCTTATATAAAAAGAACATAAAAAATACTAGTAAACTTACCCAGCTACAGCGAAGATGCTGCAGACATGCTCGATATAAGTCAAGACCATACAGTCGTGCGCGAGTACACCCGTTATAACTATTAGTACAGCTACAAAAGCGTGAAATAAAATGTAATAGAAGTATCTTCTGTCATCGTGAACGAAATAATGGGCTTCATAAGGCATTAATATAGAGCGGGATTCGTTGAGCGGTAAAACGATATCTAATATTTGCGGTGTGATGGCAATTAATATAAATAGAGGAGCAGCTATGGCATAATATGCTGCAACATACAAAATAAATCGTCCATCTTTTGTTATATATAAAATGAGAATCGAACGGTTTATTCTTACATATATATATCAAAGAAAACAGTCTCGCTTTTGCAGCATAAGTTTTCATAATTTCGTATTCTTCCGGGATTTCCAAGCTTTCCCAATCGCTATACACCTGATCAGTGAGATCTTTAATCTAAAAAAATATTTTGCGTAAATTTGATCAAGTAATTAATTTTGTGAAAAACTGTAATTGTGATGAACGATATTAAAAATTTCAAAAAGCATTTTTTGGTCAACATGTAATATAAATTTGTATATCTTTACTTTGCTATTGTTAAATTGGCATGCATATAGTTTCACTATAAACAGAATTTGAAATAGATACAACGGTATAGTCGTTAAAATACATTGCACATCTCTGCCGCACTGAATAAACTTGCCAATCTGAAAGCATCGTTTCTGGTAGAGATTGTAAAAATCGTTACCATCATTTATTTAAAATAAGCACTTTATTTTAAATTTAATTTTTTTCTTATTAGATATAAAGAATAATAACCTGTGGAATTATCATAGAAAGCGAAGTCATAGTCATCAAAGTCACTCGAAGCAATCTCTCCTTTCTTCTCTGATAAGGCCATTGACCAGCCAATAACAACATTCTCTTCGTCACACTGTAATAATAATTCCAAACGGACTTCATAATCCGTAATGATATGTTATAATAATTTTTTAGAAGAATACTCAAAACCTTTCGCCTACGATGGCGCACAGTCGACTACATCTCTCGTTTCGTTCTCCAGAAAAAGCGACAAATCGATGTTTCAGCGGGAGAATAAAATGTCACGTGAAAATACCACACGTCGGAAACCTTTAATTTCGCGTGTCATGCCTCGTAACGCATACAATGTGACGCAAATGAAGGCCTGTCGATGAGCGAGATGAGTTTCTGTCGCGCGTATCGATCAGAATTTCCAAGTAAAGTTTTTTTCTATATGTCCATGAAATTTAATGGCTATAGTGTCTATGCAGAATATTGCGAAGTGCGACATATTGAAATTGCTATGCGACAGATCTCCGACAGGTGATATTGACATATATATTTTATTCTCTTAAGGAAATATTTTGCACAGGTAGCGGCCTTTCCATTTTCATTTTCTAAGAATATATATTGAGACTTTACATGAATCTCTCATTGCTGGATCTTGATATTAATGATGTTCTGATATTGTGTGTTGTTTCATTATCACTCGATCATCACTCGAAATAATAAAAACAAAAATAAAATAATTGTGGTAATTTTTTGAGAATACTTTCAAGATGTTGCATTAGAAGATAATGTCAAAATCCAGAAACCGATTTTTTGAAAATTTCTAGGTAGGCGTGCCCCCTTAAAGGTACGTATACTCATTTTTTTAAATGCAATAATCTATTATCACATAATATTATCAAGCTTGTACATAAATACTATTTAAATATATTGATCATTGATTACTGGAAGGACGCGAGTACGGTAAAATATGACATCGAAGATTGTAGAACCTTTAAAATAATAGTAAATTTTTTAAAATAATTTTATAAAAACATGTTATATAATTTTACAATATTTGTGAAAACATATTTTTTACCGTAGTGAAACTTTTTAAGGAAAAAATATAAATTCCACCGGCGCTCAAAATATTCGGTTGCAAGCTCCTTCTCATTACGTTTAGAAGTAACTTTTGCGATTTGACAGGTATATTGTACCAAGAGCAATTGTATCTGCAATATTGTAACGAGATATGCATTTCAATGATCAATTTTTTAAATTTTACCATGAATCGATGACAGACTTATAGATGTTAGAATTGAAATCGTCATCTTACATCTTATCGTGTATTTTTAAACTGTGGTCTAACAATCTTTGGCCTTGTAGACTGAAGCAAAATAAATGAATCAATTGACCAACGACAAATGCCGTATATCTCATCATTTCCAGAGTATCATCTAATTGTACTGCTAACTCGAATGCGGAAAATATATGTTAATCTTTCAAACTTTCGTTAATTATAAACGTGAATAGTTACTCTATTCTCTAAATGCGCATACCTCGCACGTTGAATTACAATATTCTTATTAAATAAATACGTACTTGCAATAAACTGATACTCATCGCTACGGTAACTATCGCTATTTGTATGGCGAAAGTTATGGAGAAAGCATCTTCCAGAAGTTCCGCGAATCTACAAATATTACGAAAATATCTTGTATTAAAAATCTTCTCGCACTTAATAAGCATTTATTAATTTATTCATCTTTCAGAGATACAGAGTATACTTTATACTTACTGTAAGGCTTGCAAGTGTGTATGCACAGAGATAGCTATTTTTTGATTGTACATATTAATTAGATTATTATTTATCAAATCTGTATCTTTATTACATGCCAAGTTTTCGAAACGAAATCTGCAAACATTTAGACATTCCTAAATTTCTTGCCTAAATTTCTTACATAAAAACAACATAAAAAGTACTAGTATAAACTTACCCAGCTACAGCGAAAATGCTGCAGACATGTTCGACATAAGTCAGGATCATACAATCATGCGCGAGTATACCCGTTATAACTATTAGTATAGCTACAAGAGCGTGAAAGAAAATGTAATAGAAGTATTCTCTGTCATCGTGGACGAAATAATGGGCTTCATAAGGCATTAACATAGGGCGGGATTCGTTGAGCGGTAACACGATATTTAATATTTGCGGTGTGAGAGAAACAAATACAAACATAGGACAACATATGATATAATACGCTGCAATACAAACAAAATGGAATCTTTTTACATCCGTTTTATATAAAATATAGATAGAGCGATTTATCCTTACAGGAATATATTAAAGAAAACAATCTCGCTTTTGCTGCATACGTTTTCATAATTTCGTACTCTTCCGGGCTTTCCAAATTTTTCCAATGGCTATACAACTGATCAGTAAGGTCTTTAATCTAGAAAAGTAGCTTACATAGATATCAAATTTCAGATAATTTAACGAAAACCGCAAAAAAATTATGAGCGTGATAAACAATAATAAAAATTTAAGAAAACATTTTTTAAACAATACATAATATAAATTTTTGTATTATCGTACTTTGTCACTGTTAAATTGACACGTATATAGCTTTACCATAATCACAATATGCATTAGATATGTCGGTAATATCATAAAAATACAATGCATGTCTCTGTCACATTGAATAAATTTGCCTATCTAAAACATTGTTTTATAGAGCTCGTCAACATTTATGTCACATTTTAACCGAATAATTTTTTAATTCTATTTTTACAATTATTGACAGAAAATTTATAAATAGATACAGCAACCTGTGGAATCATCACAGAAAGCTCGGTCATAGTTACTAGAGTTAGTCGAAACAACCTCACTCTTCGTTTCTGATAAGGCCACTGACCGGCCAACAATAGCATTCTTTTCGTAATGCTGTAATAATAGTTCCAGACGAGCTCCATAGCTTTTTGAGCGATACTTTATCCTCGACGGTGCGTAGTCGATTACATTTTTTGGTCTCGTTTTCCGATGTAAAGAACAAACAAATATTTCACTAGAAAAGAATAGAGTGTCATATGTGAAAATACTACATG
The DNA here is from genome assembly GCF_003651465.1 of Formica exsecta. NCBI lineage: Eukaryota > Metazoa > Arthropoda > Insecta > Hymenoptera > Formicidae > Formica > Formica exsecta. The sequence continues at coordinate 509,108 of NW_021853511.1, forward strand.
TTACTTACATGAAAACCTTTAATCTCACGTGTCACGTTACGTAATGCATACACTGCGATAGTAAATGACAACCTGTCAAGTGGTAGAGATGATGTGTTATCGTGCGGGATGTATCGATTATAATATCTAAAAAAATAAATGCAGACCCAGCCTTCTATTCTTATATTTAGTTGTCCGATGTAAATACTAGGATGTCTGTATATAGATTATTGCGAGACATGATACACCAAAGTGTGTGCGAAGTGTGACATACTGAAATTGCTTGTAACAGATCTCCGATATGCGATATTGACATATATATTTTATTTTCTTAAATAAATATTTGGCACAGGCAACGGCCTTCACATTTTTATTTTCTAAGAATATCTATTGGGACTTTGCGTGAATCTGTTATTGCTGGATCTTGATATGAATGATGTCCTGATATCGTGAGTTGCTTCAGTATCACTCGATTACTCGGAATAATAAAAACAAAAATAAAATGATTATAATAATTTTTCCAGGTAAATATTTTTGAAAGTTTGAAACCATGATTACAATAATATCTTAAATATAAGAAAAGGTTTTTGCAAGTTAGATATATAAATTTGACAATTTTGCGCTCATTTCTTCATTCGCTAACATTGGTTTAGTATTCACTTGTAAAACTTGGAAAACTTAAAATTACGGCAATGTTTTTGACAGCGCGCATAAGATAATTTTTTAAATGAGATTTAAAGGTACGTATATACATTCTTTTAAATGCAATAATCTATTGTCACATAATACTAAACTTGTACATAAATACTATTTGAGTATATTGATCATTGATTACTGGAAGGACGCGAGTACGGTAAAATATGACATCGAGGATTGTAAAACCTTTAAAATAAGAGTAAATTTTTTAAAATAATTTTATAAAAACATGTTATATAACATTACAATATATATGAAAATTTGTTCTTTACCGTCATGAAGCTTTTCAATGAGAAAATATATATCCTGCCTGCACTCAAAATATTCGGTTGCATGCTCCTTCTCATGATGTTTAGAACCAATCTTTGCGATTTCACGGGTATTTTGTACCAGGCACATTTATATCTACAAAGTTGCAGTATTATGCATTTCAATGATCATATTTTTTTTGCTGTTAACCGGTCGTGAAATTATATATATATTTTAGAATTGGAATCTCACATCTTATCATGCATTCGTAAACTGTGGTCTATCAACTTTTGGCCTTGCAGACTAAAGCAGAATATATGAATTAACTGACCAACAACAAATGCTATGTATCTCGTCGTTTCAATAATGTTTTCTAATTGCACCGCCATCTCGAATAAAATAAATGTAATTTAATTTCTTATTCGTCAGATGATTATAATATAAACGTAGATAATAACTTGATTCTCAAAATGTGCAAATGTCGCAAGTTGAATTGCAATACTTTTAACAATTAAGCACGTACTTGCACAAAGGTGATACTCATCGCTACGATAACTATAAACATTTGTATAACTAAAGCTACAGAGAAGGTATTTTCAAGGAGCTCCGCGAATCTATGTAAAATAAGTGTTACTATAACAATGTGTATTGAGAATTGTTTTCAATAAGCATTGGTTTATTTATTCTTATATACATATATAGAAACACATTATTACATACTTACTGTAAAGCTCGCCAATGTGCACAAACAGATAATGCTATTTTTTGATTGTATATCTTTGTATTATTATTCTCTACGTCGGTATTATGTGCCAAATTTTCGAAACGAAATCTATATGTATGTATTAAACAATAAATCAACATTTAACTTTGCTTCCAAAACTTATTATTTTAAAAGAACTAGAAGAAAAATACGAAGTATTCTTACCCAGCCACAGCGAAGATGCCGCAAACGTGTTCGATGTAAGTCAAGATCATGCAATCATGCGCGAGTAGTCCCGTTATAATTATTATTATAGATATTGCAACATGGAAAAGAATGTAATAGAAGTATTCTCTGTCGTCGCTAACGAAATAGTGACATTCCTGAGGCATTATTATAGGGCGGGATTCGTTGAGGGGCAATACGATATCTAATACCTTCGGTGTAAGACTAAATAGCATAAACAGGGGACAACATATGTAATAATATGCTGCAACAAAAACAAAAAAAATCATATCTGTTATATATATAAAATCAGATTAGAATAATTTATCCTCACAGGAATAAATCAAAGAAATCAATCTTGCTTTTGCTGCATACGTTTTCATAATTTCGTATTCTTCCAAGCTTTTCAAATTTGTCCAATCGCTACATAGTTGATCGGTGAGATGTTTAATCTAGAATGCAAATATTAAATTTTATTAAATAATTTAATAGCCGTTGTAGGGTTCTGTGATTGCGATGAATAATCCTAAAAACTTATGAAACTATATTTACACATAATTTACGATTGACTGTAGAAGATCGGGAATAGTCGTAGAAACTCAAGAAATTGTGTTTTGATTAATGGATGATATAAAAAAAAAAATTTCATATTATCTTACTTTGTTACTATAAAATTGACATGTGAATAGCTTCACCATAATTACAGTGTACATTAGATACGTCGGTATACCTATTAAGATACATCGCGCGTTTTTGTCACATTGAATGAATCTTCCTACCTAAAAACGACGTTGTTAGCAGATTATAGAACTCAACGTTTTGTACATTATATTTTAATCAAACAATTTTTGAATTTTATTTATTCGCAATTATAGAGAAAAAATCCGTAACTGGTTATAACAACCTGCGTAACCATCACAGAAAGCTCAGTCATAGTCACTAGAATCATTCGGAACAACCTCTCTCCTCTTTTCTGATAAGGCCACTGACCAACTAATGATAGCATTCTTTTCGTAATGCTGTAATAATAATTCCAGACGAGCTCCATAGCTTTTTGAGCGATACTTTATCCTCGACGGTGCGTAGTCGATTACATTTTTTGGTCTCGTTTTCCGATGTAAAGAACAAACAAATATTTCACTAGAAAAGAATAGAGTGTCATATGTGAAAATACTACATGTTACTTACATGAAAACCTTTAATCTCACGTGTCACGTTACGTAATGCATACACTGCGATAGTAAATGACAACCTGTCAAGTGGTAGAGATGATGTGTTATCGTGCGGAATGTATCGATTATAATATCTAAAGAAATAAATGCATACCCAGCCTTCTATTCTTATATTTAGTTGTCCGATGTAAATACTAGGATGTCTGTATATAGATTATTGCGAGACATGATACACCAAAGTGTGTGCGAAGTGTGACATACTGAAATTGCTTGTAACAGATCTCCGATATGCGATATTGACATATATATTTTATTTTCTTAAATAAATATTTGGCACAGGCAACGGCCTTCACATTTTTATTTTCTAAGAATATCTATTGGGACTTTGCGTGAATCTGTTATTGCTGGATCTTGATATGAATGATGTCCTGATATCGTGAGTTGCTTCAGTATCACTCGATTACTCGGAATAATAAAAACAAAAATAAAATGATTATGATAATTTTTTCAGGTAAATATTTTTGAAAGTTTGAAACCATGATTACAATAATATCTTAAATATAAGAAAAGGTTTTTGCAAGTTAGATATATAAATTTGACAATTTTGCGCTCATTTCTTCATTCGCTAACATTGGTTTAGTATTCACTTGTAAAACTTGGAAAACTTAAAATTACGGCAATGTTTTTGACAGCGCGCATAAGATAATTTTTTAAATGAGATTTAAAGGTACGTATATACATTCTTTTAAATGCAATAATCTATTGTCACATAATACTAAACTTGTACATAAATACTATTTGAGTATATTGATCATTGATTACTGGAAGGACGCGAGTACGGTAAAATATGACATCGAAGATTGTAGAACCTTTAAAATAATAGTAAATTTTTAAAAATAATTTTATAAAAACATGTTATATAACATTACAATATATATGAAAATTTGTTCTTTACCGTCATGAAGCTTTTCAATGAGAAAATATATATCCTGCCTGCGCTCAAAATATTCGGTTGCATGCTCCTTCTCATGATGTTTAGAAGCAATCTTTGCGATTTTACGGGTATTTTGTACCAGGCACATTTATATCTGCAAAGTTGCAGTATTATGCATTTCAATGATCATATTTTTTTGCTGTTAACCGGTCGTAAAATTATATATATATTTTAGAATTGGAATCTCACATCTTATCATGCATTCGTAAACTGTGGTCTATCAACTTTTGGCCTTGCAGACTAAAGCAGAATATATGAATTAACTGACCAACAACAAATGCTATGTATCTCGTCGTTTCAATAATGTTTTCTAATTGCACCGCCATCTCGAATAAAATAAATGTAATTTAATTTCTTATTCGTCAGATGATTATAATATAAACGTAGATAATAACTTGATTCTCAAAATGTGCAAATGTCGCAAGTTGAATTGCAATACTTTTAACAATTAAGCACGTACTTGCACAAAGGTGATACTCATCGCTACGATAACTATAAACATTTGTATAACTAAAGCTACAGAGAAGGTATTTTCAAGGAGCTCCGCGAATCTATGTAAAATAAGTGTTACTATAACAATGTGTATTGAGAATTGTTTTCAATAAGCATTGGTTTATTTATTCTTATATACATATATAGAAACACATTATTACATACTTACTGTAAAGCTCGCCAATGTGCACAAACAGATAATGCTATTTTTTGATTGTATATCTTTGTATTATTATTCTCTACGTCGGTATTATGTGCCAAATTTTCGAAACGAAATCTACATGTATTCAAACAATAAATCAACAGTTAACTTTGCTTCCTAAACTTATTATATTAAAAGAACTAGAAGAAAAATACGAATTATTCTTACCCAGCCACAGCGAAGATGCCGCAAACGTGTTCGATGTAAGTCAAGATCATGCAATCATGCGCGAGTAGTCCCGTTATAATTATTATTATAGATATTGCAACATGGAAAAGAATGTAATAGAAGTATTCTCTGTCGTCGCTAACGAAATAGTGACATTCCTGAGGCATTATTATAGGGCGGGATTCGTTGAGGGGCAATACGATATCTAATATCTTCGGTACAAGGCTAAATAGCACAAACAGGGGACAACATACGTAATAATATGCTGCAACAAAAACGAAACAAATCATATCTGTTATATATGTATAATCAGATTAGAATAATTTATCCTCACAGGAATAAATCAAAGAAATCAATCTTGCTTTTGCTGCATACATTTTCATAATTTCGTATTCTTCCAAGCTTTTCAAATTTGTCCAATCGCTACATAGTTGATCGGTGAGATGTTTAATCTAGAATGCAAATATTAAATTTTATTAAATAATTTAATAGCCGTTGTAGGGTTCTGTGATTGCGATGAATAATCCTAAAAACTTATGAAACTATATTTACACATAATTTACGATTGACTGTAGAAGATCGGGAATAGTCGTAGAAACTCAAGAAATTGTGTTTTGATTAATGGATGATATAAAAAAAAAAATTTCATATTATCTTACTTTGTTACTATAAAATTGACATGTGAATAGCTTCACCATAATTACAGTGTACATTAGATACGTCGGTATACCTATTAAGATACATCGCGCGTTTTTGTCACATTGAATGAATCTTCCTACCTAAAAACGACGTTGTTAGCAGATTATAGAACTCAACGTTTTGTACATTATATTTTAATCAAACAATTTTTGAATTTTATTTATTCGCAATTATAGAGAAAAAATCCGTAACTGGTTATAACAACCTGCGTAACCATCACAGAATATATATGAAAATTTGTTCTTTACCGTCATGAAGCTTTTCAATGAGAAAATATATATCCTGCCTGCGCTCAAAATATTCGGTTGCATGCTCCTTCTCATGATGTTTAGAAGCAATCTTTGCGATTTTACGGGTATTTTGTACCAGGCACATTTATATCTGCAAAGTTGCAGTATTATGCATTTCAATGATCATATTTTTTTTGCTGTTAACCGGTCGTGAAATTATATATATATTTTAGAATTGGAATCTCACATCTTATCATGCATTCGTAAACTGTGGTCTATCAACTTTTGGCCTTGCAGACTAAAGCAGAATATATGAATTAACTGACCAACAACAAATGCTATGTATCTCGTCGTTTCAATAATGTTTTCTAATTGCACCGCCATCTCGAATAAAATAAATGTAATTTAATTTCTTATTCGTCAGATGATTATAATATAAACGTAGATAATAACTTGATTCTCAAAATGTGCAAATGTCGCAAGTTGAATTACAATACATTTAACAATTAAGAACGTACTTGCGCAAAGGTGACACTCATCGCTACGATAACTATGAACATTTGTATAACTAAAGCTACAGAAAAGGTATTTTCAAGAAGCTCCGCGAATCTATGGCAAATAAGTGTTACTATAACAATGTATATTGAGAATTTTTTTCAATAAGCATTTGTTTATTTATTCTTATATACATATATAGAAACACATTATTACATACTTACTGTAAAGCTCGCCAATGTGCACGAACGGATAATGCTATTTTTTGATTGTATATCTTTGTATTATTACTCTCTACGTCGGTATTATGTGCCAAATTTTCGAAACGAAATCTATATGTATGTATTAAACAATAAATCAACATTTAACTTTGCTTCCAAAACTTATTATTTTAAAAGAACTAGAAGAAAAATACGAAGTATTCTTACCCAGCCACAGCGAAGATGCCGCAAACGTGTTCGATGTAAGTCAAGATCATGCAATCATGCGCGAGTAGACCCGTTATATTTATTATTATAGATATCACAACATGGAAAAGAATGTAATAGAAGTATTCTCTGTCGTCGCTAACGAAATAGTGACATTCGTGAGGCATTAATATAGGGCGGGATTCGTTGAGGGGCAATACGATATCTAATACCTTCGGTGTAAGACTAAATAGCATAAACAGGGGACAACATATGTAATAATATGCTGCAACAAAAACAAAAAAAATCATATCTGTTATATATATAAAATCAGATTAGAATAATTTATCCTCACAGGAATAAATCAAAGAAATCAATCTTGCTTTTGCTGCATACATTTTCATAATTTCGTATTCTTCCAAGCTTTTCAAATTTGTCCAATCGCTACATAGTTGATCGGTGAGATGTTTAATCTAGAATTATTACATTTTATTAGATAATTTAATAGCCATTGTAGGGCTCTGTGATTGCGATGAATAATCCTAAAAACTTATGAAACTATATTTACACATAATTTACGATTGACTGTAGAAGATTGGGAATAGTGGTAGAAACTCAAGAAACTGTGTTTTGATTAATGGATAATATAAAAAAAAATTCCATATTATCTTACTTTGTTACTATAAAATTGACATGTGAATAGCTTCACCATAATTACAGTGTGCACTAGATACGTTGGTATACCTATTAAAACACATCGTGCGTTTTTGCCGCATTGAATGAGTCTTCCCACCTAAAAACGACGTTGTTAGCAGATTATAGAACTCAACGTTTTGTACATTATATTTTAATCAAACAATTTTTGAATTTTATTTATCCGCAATTATAGGGAAAAAATCCGTAACTGGTTATAACAACCTGCGTAACCATCACAGAAAGCTCAGTCATAGTCACTAGAATCATTCGGAACAACCTCTCTCCTCTTTTCTGATAAGGCCACTGACCAACTAATGATAGCATTCTTTTCGTAATGCTGTAATAATAATTCCAGACGAAGTCCATAGTTTTCAGAGAGATACTTTGTCCACGACGGCGCGCAATCGACTAAATTTTTCGTCGTGTTTTACATTGTAAAGAACGAATGAGTTTATCAGGGAGGGAGAATAAAGTACTATGTAAAGATACTGTACGTTGAAAACGTTTAATTTCGCATGTCCCACTCCGTAATACATACAATGGATATGTTAATGGATGTCTGTCAATGGGTAGTATTTTTTGCCGTGCATGACGTATTGATTTTTTAATATTATAGAATAAATTGCAACTATATATATGTATTCAGTGGTGGGATACAAATTCCATGGTGTCTATATGTATAGATTATTGTAGAATGTAACACAAAATTAGTAATACAAAAAATTTTCAATGTTTAATATCTATACGCATATTTATTCTCTTAAGGAAATATTTTACATTAATGTTGATTCTTTTTTTAAGAATAGATTAGAACTGCGTGATTCATTATCGGATTCTGAAACGGATACGTGAAATCGCTTTTCAGATAATCATTGCTTAAAACAATGGAAATAAAGATGAAAAGTTTGTAGCAAGTTTTAGATAAATTTTGGAAATTTGGAGATGTGATTAACAATGATGATTTTTAAAAATTTTATGAATTGTATATATGTATAAATATGACATAAATATTACATGATTAATAAAAGTATATAATTATAATATATGAATTAAATACAATGTGGTGTATTGTCTTCAATGGGATAGGTGGGCGTGCCAACTTTATTAGTGGATTTAAAAATATTGTAACTCTCTGGTTTTGTTCGTAAAACAATAAAAGTTTAGGATTATATTTAAACAATATTTTAATTATATGTGGTTGTGCAGTTATAACAGGATAACTTTTTATATAATGAGAATTAAGATTATGTATACATTATAATTATGTATTACATTATAATTTTATAATGTAATAAGAAAATCATTGTCTATGTCATGACATTATTATGTTTATATAGAAATACTATCCAGGAGCAATTATCGATTATTGATTATTCGAAGGATGCGAGTACGGTAAAATACGACATCGAAGACTGTAGTACCTTCAAAAATAGGAGTATCGAGGATTCTTAAAAGAACATTAAAGAAATACGTTATAATGTTAGAATATTCGTAAAAATATATTCTTTACCGTAGTGAAGCTCTTGAGGGAAAAAATATAAATCTTGCCAGCGGTCAAAAAATTTGGCTGCAAACACTTTCTCATCACGTGTAGAAGCATCCTTTGCGATTTCACAGGTATTTTGTACCAGAAGCCGTTATATCTGCAATGTTGCAACAATACAGGTGTTTCAACGATCGCTAAGCTTTCCCATTTCTGTTGTGAATCGATGGACTTATATATTTTACAATTAAAATCAATGTCTTACATCTTGTCACGTATTTGTAGACTGTGATCTATCAGTCTTTGTCCTTGCAGACTGAAGCAGAATAAATGAATCAATTGTCCAACAACATACGCTATGTATCTCGCTACTTCCATATTGTCGTTTGATTGTCCTGCGATCTCGAAAACACGATAAATATATTTTAATTTCTTATTCTCTCGCGCTAAATGCAACCGTATGAGTAATAATTCGATTATCGAAATATGTGCAAAAATCGTAAATTCAACTGTGCAATATTCTTAACAATTAAGCACATACTTTTAACAAGGTAACGCTCATCGTTACGGTAATTATCAATATTTGTATGATGAAAGTTATAGAGAAGGTATCTGCAAGAAGCTCCGCGAATCTGTAGCAAATAAATTTACTTTATGATATAACACTTCCCATTATATATCATATCAAGAGACACGGTAGTGTCTCGCGCCAAGTCACGCTAAGCAAAGACCGCGCGTAGTAACAGCGAGGTTACATACTTACTGTAAAGCTCGCCAGTGTGTATGAATGGACAATGCTATTTTTTGATTGTAAATGTTTTCTAAATTATTATTTGGCATATCAATATTCTCACTACACGCCAAGTTCTCAAAACGAAATCTGCTAACATTTAGACATCTCGACTCTGTTTCGAATAAATTTTATTATATAAAAAAGTTGTAAGAAAAATACAAAATATTACCCAGCTACGGCGAAAATGCTGCAGACATGCTCGATATAAGTCAGGATCAGACAATCGTGCGCGAGTAATCCTACACAAACTATGATTATACCCACAAGAGCGTGGAAGAAAATGTAAAAGAAGTATTCCGTGTCATCGTGGACAAAGTAGTGCGCTTCGTAAGGCAATAATATAGGACGGGATTCGTTGAGCGGTAAAACGATATCTAATATTTGCGGTGTAAGGGTAATTAATATAAATAGAGGAGCAGCTATGGCATAATATGCTGCAACATACGAAATAAATCGTCCATCTCTCGTTATACATAAAATGAGAATCGAACGGTTTATTCTTACACGTATATATCAAAGAAAACAGTCTCGCTTTTGCAGCATAAGTTTTCATAATTTCGTATTCTTCCGGGATTTCCAAATTTTCCCAATCGCTATACACTTGATCAGTGAGTTCTTTTATCTAGAAAAATATCTCGCGTAAATTTTATCAGATAATTAAATTTGTGAAAGACTGTAATTGTGACGAGTAATCTTAAAAATTTCAAAAAGTATTTTTTTGATCAACGTGTAATATAGATTTTTATATTTTTACTTTGCTATTGTTAAATTGGCATGCATATAGTTTCACTATAACCACAATTTGAAATAGATGCGTCGGTATAGTCGTTAAAATACATTGCACATCTCTGTCGCACTGAATAAACTTGCCAATCTGAAAGTGTCGTTACTTATAGAGATCATAGAAATCGTTACCATTACGTATTTAAATTAAACACTTCTTTTTAAATTTAATTTTTTCCTTTTATTAGATATAGAAAACAGCAACCTGCGGAACTATCATAGAAAGCGAAATCATAGTCATCACAGTTACACGGAGCAATCTCTCTTTTCTTCTCTGATAAGGCCACTGACCAACCAATAACAGCATTCTCTTCGTCATACTGTAATAATAATTCCAAACGGACTTCATAATCCGTAATGATATGATATAATAGTTTTTCAGAGGAATACTCAAAACCTTTCGCCTACGACGGCGCACAGTCAACAACATCTCTCGTTTCATTTTCCAAAAAGAGGGACGAATCGATGTTTCAGCGGAAGAATAAAATGTCACGTGAAAATACCACATATCGGAAACCTTTAATTTCACGTGTCATGTCTCGTAACGCATACAATGTGACGCGAATGAAGGCCTGTCGACGAGCGAGATGAATTTCTGACGCGCGTATCGATCAGAATTTCCAAGTAAAGTTTTTTTCTAGATATCTATGCAATTTAATGACTATAGTGTCTATACAGAATATTGCGAAATGTGACATATTGAAATTGCTATGTAACAGATCTCCGACATGTGATATTGACATATATATTTTATTTTCTTAAGGAAATATTTGGCACAGGCAGCGGCCTTAACATTTTTATTTTTTAGAAATATATATTGGAACTTTGCGTGAATCTCTTATTTTTGGATCTTGATATTAATGATGTCCTAATATCATGAGTTGCATCATTATCACTCGATCATCATTCGGAATAATAAAAACAAAAATGTAAGCATGTAATAATTTTTCTACGTAAATATTTTCGATAGTTTAAAACCATGATTGCAATAATATCTTAAGGATAAGAAAAAACTTTTGTAATTTAGATATATAAATTTGACATATTACGTGATTAACAAAATTATGTAATTATAATATAATATTTAAGCATAATGTGTGATGTTTTCGTGATACATGTGTTTAAAATGATATTTGTCGGATGTAGGGATATTGCAAGTTACTGAAAGGACGCGAGCACCGTGAAGTATGACATCGAAGTTTGTAGAACCTATAAAATACGCACATATATATCATATATTACGAAAGCTCCAAAGTGGGATTTGTGACAATTATGTATACTTTACCGCGGTGAAACTCTCCAGAGAAAAAATGTAAACTTTGCCGGCGCTTAAAAAGCTTGGCCGATAACATTTCATCATCACTAGTATAATTAGCTTTTGCGATTTTGTAGATGTTTTGTACCAAGCGCTATTGTATCTGCAATATTGCAAAAACGCGTGAGTTAAATGTAAAAATAGCAGAAATCCGATATTTTGAGCAATTCAAGAACGAACATCTTACATCCTATCGCGTGTCTGAAGACTATGATCTATCAGTTTTTGTCCCTCGAAACTAAGTAAAAACAAATGGATCAGTTGACCAATGACATATAATACATATCTTATCAATTCCAGCAAATCGCTATCCTGCTGTGAGATCTTCAATATGAAAAAAAAAAAACTAATGTTTAAATCTTTTGCAGATTTTGAATACGATTTTATAATAAATTAATCAGTACTTGTAACAAGGTAACGCTCATCCCTACTGTTACTATCAATATTTGTGCGGCAAAAGGTATATTGAAGGTATTTTCTAGAAGTTCCACGAATCTGTGACAAATAAAAAATTAGATAATTGTGGAATGAATGTTGTTGCTTCTGGATATTTTTTTTAATTTGTAAACGTTAGATTTTGCTCTTATACACTTACTTCAAGGATTCTCGGTGCGTATGCACGATAAACGCAACTTTCTTGCGATACATATTGTTCATATCAACAATTTCCATTGGTTTATCGCAATAATGAAATAATTGCTCGAAACGAAATCTGCAAGCAATTCGTACGATACATCGATTCCACCAATATTTTTCGGAGAAATTACATACAAAAAACATTTTAATTCAATTTTTATATACGTGCTTGCATCATAAATCATGTTCTTACCCAATCACGGCGAACATGCTGCAAATATGTTCGATGTAAGTCACGTACATGCAATCGTGGGCGATTAAACCGGTCATAAGAATCTGCCAGGCCACGAGAGAGTGCCAAAAAATTTGCAAGAAATGTTCACGAATGTCCACGAAATAGTATCCCGGATACGTCGGTAGCACCGGACGGGATTGATTGAGGGGCAATACGATATCGAGTACGAACGGTATAAGAGACATTGACATAAACATAAATACCGCCATTGAGCAATATACTGCAATGTACAAATTAAGATTGACGAAGGTCGGAAACGCAAAAGGGGTGCGGCGAGAATAGAACATATGTTTCATTCCTCACCCGAATATATGAGACAAAATCGTCGACTATTCTGGGCATACGACTTCATTATCTCGTATTCTTCAGGACTTCCGATTTTTTTCCAATCGGCAAACAGGTGTCGGGTAAGATTTTTAATCTGGCAAAACATCGATTAATAGCAAAATTTTTTCCTCACGATTTAATGAAATTGTCCATGAAAATACAATAAGAAAGGTATTAAGAGAGAATTTGAACTTTCCCTTTTTCTATTTCCTTTTTCAAACTATGATTTTTAACCCTGCAAGAATATTTAATCGCGACACGTATATCATAAAACGTACTGTGCTAATATTTAATTGGAATGTATACACCTTTATCGTAGCCATCATCGTCAACAGATACGACGAACTCCCCTCAAATATACAGTGCAAGTCTTTCTTGCATGTAAATTGATACGCTACCTGAAAATATTATTTCCAACTTTTGCAAGTAATTCTTTGCGTTGATCACGTTAGATATATCGATTTACCTGAGGGATGAAAATAGTTAAAATAGCTATTGTCAGTAGAGTAACGCGAAATACTCTTGCTCTTGGTTTTAAAAACGGCCACACACCAGTGAGCGATGATATTTTGTAAACAATATTGTAATAATGATTCTGATCCATAATTTTTAAAGAAACGCTGTGTCTTCAGCACCGTGAGATCGACTAATGAACGACCCATGGCTTATCCTTAACCTTTCGAATGAGACACGAAATTAAAAGTAGAAACATATACCTCTCTATAACAATAAAACTGCTATACATACATTCGATTTTCACAAAATAGTACCGTGCATGTTGCGTGGATTAACGGCTGATATATTTTATAGACAGACATATCATTTGTTCCTTTGACACTAAATATAGTGTAACGAAACTCCCCATTGACGAGCGGAGCCGGTGTCCAGGTTTCTCTTAAAGGGAGAGAGAATATCAGTTAGAGTAAAATAACATCACGAAAATAATATCGATTATTGGTAGCGACTGTGCCATGAGTTCTTTTCGTGACTCTCGAGAAAAAGTGCAACGCCAGTGTGATCCCCATTATTAAAATACTACTATATAATCAGAGAAAAAAAAAGTATGAAATAAGTAGGTCGTCATATCGATAACAAAATAATATTTTATTACTTTTTGCACATATATGTTTTATATACTAAATTATATAGAATATAAATATATAATTTTTTCATTGCTCTCTATTTGATATAATATATTTATACTCCTCTACAATATTTCAGCAATAATTTCCGCATTGTACATGCTATAATCGTCGGCTGTCGATTTATTCGTCGAAGGACGATAGAACCGTAAAATACGACATTGAAGTTTGCAAGACCTAAATATGGATAAGTTAAAAGGTTTTAGGCATTTCTTTGCTTATTCTTATGATATTATAGCATCTATCGCGATGATCGCTTTACCGTTGTGAAATTTTCTAAAGAGAATATGTATATCTTGCCAGCAGTCAAGGTACTAGCTTCGACGCTTTTTCTCATCACCATCAAAAGCAATCTTTGCGCACTTACAGGTATTTCATACCATGAGCCATTATATCTAGAAAATTTATTATACGCAAAGTAAGCGAAATTAATATAACAATATAATTATGGTCACAAGAAAAGATAAAATTCTTGTGAATATTTTTCAATATTTCGAAAGAGAATATATAGAATAATATACATATTTTAATTATAATTTAAATATTTTATTAGAGCAAAATAAATTTATTTCGGATTTTATATTATCTTACATTTTGTCACAAGTTTCGGAACTATGATTTATCAATTTTTGTCCTTCGAAGCTGTAGCAAAACAAGTGGAACAATTGACCGCCAAGGAATAATATATATTTTGTTGCTTCCGCGAAATTGTGAAACTGCATCGATAACTTGAATACGAACAAATCATACTTTACATCTGTATTATATTTGTCAGAGTTCTCATATATTTATCAATTATAAATAACTCACTTGTACTAAACTAATGCTCATGCCAACTGTAACCATCAGCATTTGTATAGCAAACGATAACGTAAAAGTATTTTCAAGAAGTATTGCAAATCTAAGGTAAAAAGAAACAATAAAATAATAGCGTAAAAATATTTTGTTAAAAATATTAAAAATATTATTAATTAAAAGATAATAAAATAATAAAATCTATCGCAAATATCAAAAATTGTTCATTATTTGATCTTAAGATTAATAAAAAAAGAAAACACATATCACAATACTATTACATACTCACTGCAAGGTTTCTCGATGAGCATGAATTGCAAACACAATGTTTTTGCAATATACGTCATCCAGATCATTAATCATCATCTTTTTCACATTATTACGTTTATACAATGTATGTTCAAATCGAAATCTGCAAAATGTGCACACAACTCAAATATTAAACAAAATTTTTTTATATTATTAGTTATTAATTTCTGTCTTTCAAGCAAATATACAATAGAGCTTTAAAACTGTTATTACGTTATTCATTGTTTGTGTATTTTCTCAGTAAAGAATTTTATTATAATTTTCTCAGTGCCAAATTAGATTGATCCTAAGGTATAAATATAAATCACAAAAAACATTACCCAATTACGGCAAAAAGGCCACAAATATGTTCGATGTAGGCAAAGAGCATGCAGTCGTGTGCGATTACTCCAGTCAAAGCTAATATCGCGCTAACTATCATATGGCAATAAATACAATAGAAATATTGCTCCTCATTAACGAAGTAATAAGCCGGGTATAATAACATTATCGGATGGGAAGTGTTCAAAGAAAACACGATGTCCAAGAAGTGTGGCACAACAGCGGCCATTGAAAGTACGATAAAACCTATATAAATATAAGCTACAACAAGAACAAAATTTGCACGTCAAAAACAGAGTGAAAGATATTTCTTATGACTCCCTTTATAATGTTACTTTTAAAAAAATGCTGTTACATTAATATATTTCGTATTTTTGTATCATGAAAATGTCTTTTTTTTTCATTATATAATAATCAGACAAAATAGCCGGTAAATTAATTTTTTTTTGTAACAAAATAATTTTTTAATCTTAAAACATTTTGACTCGCACAGACATATTCTAATCCGGAGATTCTGTATAATATACAGTTATAAAATATATTTTTTAACTAAAATAAAAAAAGAGGTTATATAAATACTTACAAATATATATCACCCCGTACCATTTGCCAGTTTCGGTATATTTTTTCATAATCTCACGTTCTTCCTGATTCTCGAGCATATCCCAGTTTGTGGACAAACGATCCGTAAGATCTTTAATCTGCAAGTATTGTCGATATATTTAAAATGTCGGATACAGAGAGAGAGTATCGTCAATCGCCATAACAATATCCTAAGCTGAAATTTTGCAGGAAAATTTTAATTATATATGATACAATAAAATAAGAGACAAAATTATTATATAAATTATTCATATCCCACCTTTTGTGTGTTAAAATAAAATGTAAATATTTTCACCAATATCGCTATTACTAACATGTGTGGAGGTAAAGTTTGATAGATACACTGCGCGTCTTCGCATATGAAAAATTGTGCTATCTGAAAAATGAAGTTGATCGCGGCAAAAACAATAAACATTCAAAAAATGCAATGAAAATGCATGCTTGGAAGTCTGATAAATCTATTCAATCCATCGTGTAATTTTATTAAAACTTAAATTCACAAAAAATTTTTTAATGACTGCTAATGTTACCTGTGTTATTATCATGTTAATTAAAATTATGAGTATGAAAATCAAGAAAGACCGTTTTTCCTTTGGTTTCTGATACGGCCACTGACCAACAAACGACAAAAATTTTCTATTTATATCGTAATAGTAACCTATATTAGATTCCATACTTTGAAATAGTGTCTTTTCGACGCACAAATGTCGTTTGACTTGCCCGAGGGATCTTACCCTCGAAACTTCTCCCGCAGCAGAAAAAAAATTAATATTTACATACCGCTATCTCTGTCTTTCTCTCTTTTTCCCGGAGCGTCTGACATAGCAATCGTGCAGGTTTCCGTGACTCATAGATATAATAAATACGTGTCTCGCGTAAATATAACGTAGGCCCGAATTGATAACGTTTCATTGATTGTGATAAGCTGACCCTTTGAGAAATGTTTCTCAGTTTGAATATGAATATATTGAATATACCGAAAGATGTGTTATAGAAGATGTAAAAAATAATCGTAATCGTGTCAAACGATCAAGTGATACTATATTGATCCTATGCAAAAATTCATAATTTCTTTTTACGAAACTACAGTGTGTTTACAAAGTAAGATACCAGGAACGACTTTCGCATACAATTACTTTACTTTTTATTATATATAATTTTGGCTTTTTCACATAGTTTTTTATACTTATAAAGTTGGTGTTAAACTTCTACAATAAAGTCAGCAAAATGTAAAATAAAAATATCAAAATATGTACAATATAAATTATATTTATTTAGTTAGCTTTAGACGATTTATAATTCTCGACAAAATTCAGAACAAAATACATAAAATTATTAATACATTTTTCTTCAATTCAATGATTTATAGTCTAAAGTAGGTTATATTTTATTATTTGTATAACTAAAAGTTATAATTATATAATAGTATCTATAATGCCTTTAATTATGTCTTTAATTATGCGCAGAATAAAGTCATCTGCGCGAGTTTTATAATCCGTTTTATAATCCGTGAACAAACTATGTTGTAATGTGTATATAAATTAATTACAAGAGCAGAGGAAACCAGATCGAAGTGAGATATTTTTCATGTTGTACATTCTATTATAGCCGTTGGCTGCCAACTTATTCGTTGAAGGATGATAAAACCGTAAAATACGACATCGAAGTTTGCAAGACCTAAATAAGGATAAGTTAAAAATTTTTACGCATTCTTTTGCCTATTCTTATAATATCGTAGCATCTATCACGATGATTGCTTTACCGTCGTGAAACTTTCTAAAGAAAATACGTATATCTTGCCAGCAGTCAAAGTACTAGCTACGACGCTTTTTCTCATCACCATCAAGAGTAATCTTTGCGCATTCACGGGTATTTCATACCATGAGCTATAAAATCTACAAAACTAACATTGTACACAACGTAGTAATATAACAATATAGTAATAAAGTTGATCACTTCAGTATAAAAGTAATTAAATTCATGTAAATATTTTAATAAATGTATATCGGTCAAAAAAATACATAGCTAATTTACTTCAATATTCTGATATTATCTTACATTTTGTCACAGGTTTCGAGACTATGATTTATCAATTTTTGTCCTTCGAAGCTAAAGCAAAATAAGTGCATCAGTTGACAGACAATGAAAACCATATATCTCGTTGCTTCCGCTAAATTGTGCAACTGTATCGAGAACTTGAATACGGATAGAGTAAAATATATCAATGTTTTAAATCTACATATATATTATATTTTTCAGAGCTCTCTTACATAATTATCAAACTGTAAATAACTCACTTGTACTAAAGTAATGCTCATGCCGACTGTAACTATCAGAATTTGTATAATGAACGACACCGTAAAAGTACTTTCAAGAAGTACTGCGAATCTATGGTAAGAAGAGACGATAAAATAATGACGACTAAATATTATTCATTAAAAGATAATGATCTATCGCGAATAACAAAGATTGTTTATTGCTTGGCTTTAAGATTAATGAAGAAAATATATTACAATATTATTACATACTCACTGCAAGGCTTTTCGATGAGCGTGAACTGCAAACACAATGTTTTTGTAAGACACGTCATTCGAATAATTAATCATGCTTTTTTTTGCATTATCATTTTTATACGATAAATGTTTAAATCGATATCTGCAAATATTCGTGCAATTTACATATTTGTAAATTTTTTTAAATTAATTTTTGCCTTTCAATCGAAAGTGCAATAGTTTTAAAAATGTTATTACGCTATTTATTCTTTATTTCGATGAGAAATTTTTTATTAATTTTCTCGATACAACATAACAGTTCGATTCCAGTATAAAAGATCACGGCAAAATCTTACCCAATCACGGCAAAAAGACCACAAACGTGTTCGATGTAAGCAAAGAGCATGCAATCGTGCGCGATAAATCCAGTCATACTTAATGCTGCTGTAATTAGCATATGGCAAAAAATATAGTAGAAATATTGCTCCTCGTCAACGAAATAATACGCCGGATACGCTAATATTATCGAACGGGAAGTGTTCAAAGGAAATATGATGTCCAAAATGCGTGGCACAAGAGCAGTTGTTGTAAATGAGATGGTACCTATATAAATATAAGCTACAACAAAAATAAAATTCGCGTGTCAAAAACAAACTAAATAGCATTCCTCCTTTATAATAAACATCCCCCTTTATAATAATACTTTTAAAAAAATTAAGAATTACGCAAAAAACAAGAAAATATAATTCGAAAAGAAGATGCATATTAAACTGATAGTTTGCGAATTCAAATTTAGCTAAATTCTATAATATTAATTTTTATTTAATAGGAAAGTAGAATTTAAAAGAAACTTTATTAAAGAAAGATTTAAAAGAAATTTTATTAAAAAATGATAGTTTGCGAATTCAAATTCAGCTAAATTCTTTAATATTAATTTTTATTTATTAGGAAAGTAGGAGTCAAAAAAAGTAATGCAAGTTTAAATCTGAGCCATGATTTTAAAAATACAATAAGTGTATATAGCAGAGGTAATTAATAGGGCAACATTATTCGATATGTAATGAAAATTTAGGAAGATAATCACAAATACAAGCAGATTGTTTTTCCTATAAAGATCCTCAGGCATAATACTATTAATCTAAATTTTGTAATATTTTTGACTATAAAATATATATCTTAATTGAAATAAAAAAAGATTACTTACAAGCGTATATCAATGTGTACCACCTGCCAGTCTCAGCATATTTTTTCATAATCTCACGTTCATCTTCATTCTCGAACATATCCCAGTCTATGAACAAGCGATCTGTAAGGACTTTAATCTGCAAGTATTACCGATATATTTAAAATCTCGGATTCAGAGAGAGGGAGAGAGAGAGAGAGAGAGAGAGAGAGAGAGAGAGAGAGAGAGAGAGAGAAAGAAACTATCGCCAATTGTCATAACAATATCTTAAGCTGAAATTTTGCAGGAAAATTTTATTTGTATACAATACAATAGAATGAGAGACAAAATTACTATATAAATTATTCATATTTTACCTTTTGTCTGTTAAAATAAAATGTAAATATTTTCACCAATATCATTATTGCTAACATGTGTGGAGGTAAAGTTTGATAGATACACTGCGCGTCTTCGCATATGAAAAATTGTGCTACCTAAAAAACGAAGTTGTTTGTGTGAAAAAGAATAAATATTTTGAGAATGCAAGATGTCTTTAAAATACGATAAATCTATGTAATTCGTCGTGTAATCTCAAGAAAGCTTATATTCACAAAAAGTTGAAAAATGAAGTTGATCGCAGCAAAAACAATGAACATTTGAAAAATGAAAATAAAAATGCATGCTTGAAAGTCTGATAAATCTATTCAATTCATCGTGTAATTTTAATAAAGCTTAAATTCACAAAAAATTTTTTAAATGACAGTTAATGTTACCTGTGTTATTATTATGTTAATTAAAATTATGAGTATCAAAATCAAGAAAGACCGTTTTTCCTTTGGTTTCTGATATGGCCATTGACCGGCAAACGACAACAATTTCCTATTAATATCGTAGTAGTAATCCATATTAGATTCCATACTTTGAAATAGTTTTTCTTCGATGCACAAATGTCATTTGAATGTCCGAGAGAATTTTACCCTCGAAATTTTTCCCGCAGCAGGAAAAAAATTAATATTTACATACCGCTATCTCTGTCTTTCTCTCTTTTTCCCGGAGCGTCCGACATAGCAACCGTGCGGGTTTCCGTGACTGATAGATATAATAAATACGTGTCTCGCGTAAATATAACGTAGGCTCGAATTGACAACGTTTCATTGATTGTGATAAGCTGACCCTTTGAGAAATGTTTCTCAGTTTGAATACGAATATATTGAATATGCCGAAAGATGTGTTATAGAAGATGTAAAGAATAATCGTCATCACACAGAACAGTCAAGTGATACTCTATACCAATCTTGTGCAAAAGTTCATAATTTTTTTTTTACAAAAGTACAGTGTAAAATTCGGCGAACGACTTTCGCATACAGTTCCTTCGCTTTCGATTATATAATTCAGACTTCTCCACACAGCTTCTACCTATAAGTTCAGCGCAAGACTTCTACAATAAAGTCAGTTGATGGACTCGTGTTCACATTAATATCGAAACATGAAATGTGTAGCTGGTAATAGTAATAAATAAATAATAATAAATAATATCGTGTAATTTAAAAGAAAAAGAAACTATAGTAATATGTATATTGTATCGAATAGATATGCAAATACACATCGATAGCAAAATAACACTTTATTGTTCTTACAATGTCCCATTTTATATGATATAAAATATAAATATATTTATATTTTCGATATAATTAATAATACTATATTCTTCTACAGAATTTTTCAGCCTTATTTCACTGCGTATGCTATAATAATTCGAATCGAGTTATTCACTGAAGGATGATAGCATCATAAAGTACGACATCGCGTTTTGTAGAACCTAAATTAGGACAATTAAAATTTTTACATTTGTCTGATTATACAAGATGACACGCATCGACCGCCCACTAAGTAAAGACTTTTACTCAATAATAACTCCTTTATTAAGTATTATAAAAAAGAATGGTTTAGGACTTTTTGACTTAATTTTTGGTAAGGAATAACGCTATCTACTTAGTGGGCGGTCGATGCGTATCACCTTGTATAATATGTTATACACTATACATATAATATATATGTGCCTTTCTTTATCAAGTTATAATATCTATCACAATAATTGTGCTTTACCATTGTGAAATTTTGCAAAGAAAACACATATATCTTGCAGGCAGTCACAGTACTAGCTTCCATGCTTTTTCTCATTACCAACAAGAGCAGTTTTTGGTCTCTTACGGGCATTTCATACCATGCACCATTATAACTATGAGATTAATATTGTACATAAACAAAATAAATGTAATAATATGGTAGTGATCACAAGAAATGATTAAATTTACAAAAATATTTTCATATCAAAAATAAATTTCTTATATTGAAAAAAACACAGCTCTCATATTAACTTACATTTTGTCGCGAGTTTCCAGACTATGATTTATCAATTTTTGTCCTTGGAAACTGAAGCAGAACAAGTGGAATAGTTGAGCAATAATATAGATGAAGTATCTTATCATTTCCTCTAAATCGTTCAAATGCCTCGAGAGCTTAAGTAAAATCATGCATTTTAGACCTGCATTTTATATTTTTCGGAGTTCTGATATATTGATATATCTAATTACAAAAAACTTACTTGAAGTAAACTAACGCTAATAGTAATCGTATTTACTATAAGTTGTATAGCAAATGACTTCGAAAAAACATTTTCAATGAGTTTCGCAAACCTATAGTAAGAATAAGACAAATAAATGAAATTCATAAATTCATCATAATCCATCGTAATTATTAAAAATTGTTTATTAAGTGACTTTAAAATTAACAAAAAAAAAACTCATTTCGATATCGGTACAAACTCACCGCAGAGCCTTTCGATGTGCATGGATTGAAAATACAATATGTTCGTAATATACGTCGTTCGGATACTCAATCTGGCTCTTTTTCGCGATATCACGTTTATATATCAAATGTGTAAATCTAAATCTGCAAATATTCAGGCAAATTAAATCCTTGTAAAATTTGTACTTTTTGACTTTTAAGTAAATGTACAAAAACGGAAATTGTAATTATATAAATTTCAATATTTTTTAAATATAAGATATTATTATTACCCGATTACTGCGAAAAGACCGCAAACGTGTTCAATGTAAATAAAAAACATAGTATCATGCGCGATTAATGCGGCTAGACATATCATGAGGATAATTAGCATATCGCAAAAAATGTAATTGTAATATTTCTCTTCATCAACGAAATAGTACGCTTGCCACATTAACATTATTGGACGTGAAGTATTTAGAGGAAAGACCGCATCCATGATACGTGGCCAGAGAGAAGTTGTTGCAAATGAAATAGCAGTTACATACAAGTACACTACAATAAAAATCAATTTCGTAAAAAAACTGACGTCTGCTATATCTTGTAGATGTTTATATTTATATAAATGTGTAATACGTTTTTTTTATATACATCCTTATTATAATTAAAGCCGGATGAATGGTTCTCCGCATTATCTTTTAAAAAAATTTCTTAATTAAAAAGCAAGAGAGTTACTTGCTGGAATATATCAACACGTATCGCCTGCCTTTCTTAGCGTATCTTTCCAAAATTTCACGTTCTTCCTTTCGAGTCTCGAGAACATCCCAGTCTGCGAATAAGTGATCAGTGAGATCTTTAATCTAGAAATGTTATCGATCCATTTAAATATAATATTTTCAATAGCTATGAAAACATATAAGCAAGATCAAACTAAAATTTGTAATTTGTATTTGTGTGTGTAGCGTAAAATTAAATACAACTAATATACGTAATACGGCTATTAAATAACCGTATTGATTTTTATCTTTTATTTTTTGTGTGATTGGCACAACGATTAGTACTGTTTTAAAGCTTAAAGACAACTCTATCAATTGCAAAAATTTCACTACCATCGGACGCACACATCATTTAAGAACCACACTATGTATAATAACATGTGTACTGATAAAACGTACTGTCCTACTTTTCAATCGATATGTGAGCACTTTCACCACAGTATTGAACATCAAAAAATATATAGACAAAGTTTGAAGAATACATTCCATGTCTTTGCATAGAAACATATGTGCTATCTGAAAAATATACTTATCATTTATGAAGAAATGTAAAAATATATATATATTAAAAATACAAAATGCTCTAGAAATTCGAACAATCTATTCAATATAATACAGAATGTCATAACAAATATATTAATGCCATACGTAATACTCAAAAAATTCTGTTGTCAATAATTAACATTACCTGCGTAACGAGAGAATTAAACAAAAACATGAGTGCGAAAGCCAAGAAGAATAGTCTTGCTTTTGGCTTCTGATAAGGCCACTGACCAATTATCGACAAAAATCTTCTATTGATATCATAATAGTAATCCCTTTTATGTTTCATACTTTCCGAGAAATGATTTTTATTTCACGCCAGAACCTCGTTTGATTATTCGATATCTTCCCTTAGAAAGCCTTTTACACGCTCGCGTATCGCGGAAAATAAATTAATATTTCATATAACGCTTCCCTATTTCACGCCGTTTGATTATTCGATATCTTCCCTTAGAAAGCCTTTTACACGCTCGCGTATCGCGGAAAATAAATTAATATTTCATATATTCATATAAC
>NW_021853511.1:540912-551920 GCF_003651465.1 Formica exsecta
CGCTCTTCCTTCCTTCCCCACTACGTTCCACATAACAATCAAACGAGTTTCCATGATTGATGTACGCCTACAATAAGTATATGTCTCATGTACATATAACGTAACAGCAAATAAACAGTCTTTGACAAGCTGACCCTTTTGGAAAGGTTTGTCGGCTTGAATGCAAGTATATTGAATATGCGACTAAAAAATGTGACAGTCTTGATCGAACAATCCGGTGATACTACTTATTATGCATGTGCGTTTCTATTTTCCAGCGATAGAAAAAAAGTACAGTATTTTTATAATATTGAACTAATAAAGTTTGCATATATAACTACTTCATTTTTTATCACAAATATATAGCTATACAATGTAACTTCACTTACTTGTCAATCTGGAGCAAAACTTTAATTTTTTATAAAAATTCGACGGTAACTCATTATCTTAATTAAATCTAATTTTTCTCATTATTGAAATTAACAATATTAGGTAATTATTGAAATTAAAAGTAAAATATATTATTTTGATTGAATATATATATGGCACTTATATAATTATTTTATTATATCGGCTATAATGAAAATGTAAATTAATTGCAAAGGGCAAAGAAATCGGGCGAAAATGAGAGATAAATGTTGCTTCGAAAATACGCTTGTGTTCATCATTCAACGGATTATAGAAAAACCAACTAATCTGTTTTATAAGTTTTTTCCACGGAAAATTATACGCAACTTAATTTATAAACCTATACGTATATATATGCTTTTTCCTCAAATCTTTCAATCGCATTTGATAAAATGTAGATCGCACATACGTGATTTCATGCCGAAACTGAATTACTATATCTTAAACTCTGCTACTACTCCTTTTAATAGACCAGTGCGCAGACTTCTATATATGGTAGATTGAAATCAACTATATATAGTGTAATCAACCAGGCTGTTAATCGATACTTATCTTTGAAGAGAAAGCTACAATATTTTATATAAAAGTTTTGATTTTTATAAATATTTGATACACATTTAATAACATAAAAATATAGTTTAAATTAAAAATTATATTTAACCTGATAGAAAAGTCTAGTTAATGTTTCTAAAAAAATAAGAGAAACAGATTATATGTACTTATTGAAAAAATTTGATATTTCTTCCTTTAGAATATCTACTTGAACAGCCTAGTATGCTACAAGTCATTGTCGTTTTTATTCTTATATGTGCATTATATATACACTTAATATTATTTAGTTTATTTTTACTTTAAAATGTTTTAAACATATATGTTTAAAACGAATGAATAGCATTTAAATGACATATATCGAATTCTGCAATGCCCGGTATGACATTCTGCCCAATTGTAAACGACTACCCTTGTTTCACATTTCATTATATGAGACATAGCAGTGTATTAGTAGTCTAGTATATTGTATATAGAAGTCTGTGAACCAGTGTTTTCTTATTCTTTTCTCTGAGATAAAAACCATTAAAAACAAATCATTCCACCCCATATTTGTTATAATTAAAACCTAACTTACTTTTATCTAAAACAGCAATACAGAATTAAACACGCAATATTGCAACAAGAACTCTCTTTTCTTCTCGTTTACCCATTCATATTACAACATTCATATCAATTGTACTTAATGATGTAGTATCATGCACCCAAAAAAAATTTTCATAAAATATGTATATTTTAACGAATGAATATGTAAAAATATTGATAATAAAATAAAATTTTATTGCTTTTATAATTATGCCTCATTTTAAACAATATAAAATATTAATATATTGTTATTTTTTATAATTTTCAATATATTTTTATTCAAATTTTCATTATTGCACTATATATACTGTAATCACCATTGATTCATTCATTGAAGGACGCTAGCACCGTAAAATATGACATTGCGGCTTGCAGGATCTATTAAAAAAATTTACAATTTTAAATTTGTCTGATAAAATATGTTACATATATAGAATATTCATGTCTGAATCTTTATAATATTGTAATATCTATCATATATTACGATAAATGCTTTACCGTTGTGAAATTTTGCAAAGAATATACATATATCTGGCAGGCAGTCACAGTACTGGCTTCGATGCCTTTTCTCATCACGATCAAGAACATTTTTTGCCTCTTGACAGGTATTTTATACCACGCATTATTGTAACTATAAAATTAATGTACGACGATTATTCGTAAATTAACATCCGGTAGGCTTGCATAATAACACAAGAAACAAGAAAAAACTTTTATTATACACAATGTAAACGTAATAAATATAACAATACAATAGTAATCACAAGAAGCGATTAAATTCAAAAAAATATTTTAATACGAAAAGTAAATTTCTTATATCGATTAAAACAATTTGCAACTCTGATATTAACTTACATCTTGTCACGAATATCGATACTGTGATCCATCAGTTTCTGTCCTTGGAGACTAAAGCAGAACAAGTAATATAATTGAGCAACAATAAAGAGAAAATATCTTGTCGCTTCCGCTATATTAAGATGCAACTGAGTCGAGACCTTAAGTGAATACATGCATTTTTAGACCTGCATCATATTTTTCAGAATTCTCATATATGAAACTAATTGCAAATAACTTACTTGCAATAAAGTAATGCTAACAGCAACCGTAACTATTGTAAGTTGTATAGCGAATGATATCGAAAATACACTTTCAATGAGTTTCGCAAATCTATAGGAAGAATAAAACAGATAAATAAAATTTATAAATTTATCATCTGTCGTGAGTATTAAGGATTGTTTATTAAATGACATTAAAATTAATAAAAAAAAAAAATTTTTCGCTTTTATCAAGATATGGTTACAAACTCACTGTAGAGCTTTTCGATGAATATGAATTGAAAATACAAAATGTTTATGATATACATCGTCCAGAAAATCAATCGGGCTTCTGTTCGCGACGTTACATTTATACGTCATATGTTCAAATCTAAATCTACAAATATCCAGGAAAAAAGTATCATTATAAATTTTGAAAAATTTGTAATTTTTTGTCTTGTAAGTGAACATACGAGAAAAAGAAATTATTATAAAATTTGATTTATCTCCTAAATATAAGATATATACCATTGTTTGCAAAATATAAATAATTATAATATAATACCCAACCACTGCGAAAAGACCGCAGACGTGATTGATGTAAGTAAAGAACATACAATCGTGTGCGATTAATCCCGTCACAGATATCACAAGGATAATTAGCATATCGCAAAAAATATAGTAGTAATATATCTCTTCGTCAACGAAATAGTACGCTGGCCATATTAACATTATTGGACGTGAAGTATTTAGAGGAAAGACTGCATCCATGATACGTGGCCAGAAACAAGTTGCTCCAAATGAAACAGCAGTTACATACAAGTACGCTACAATAAAAGTCACCATTTCGTAAAAAACTGATGTCTGCTCTCAGAAATGTTTATATTTATATAAATGTTTAATAAGTTTTTATACAAGGTGTCCGACATGTAAGTAATCAAACGAAAGGTGGAGATAGATTGGATCAAACTGAGTCGAAAAGTCCTGAACCATTCTTTTTTATAACGCTTAATAAAGGAGTTATTATTGAGTAAAGTTCTTTCGTTTGGCTACTTACATGTCGGACACCCTGTATATACATCCTTATTATAATAAAAGCCAGTTGAATGTTTCTCCGCGTTATCTCTTTAAAAAATTTCTTAAATAAAAACAGAAGAGTTACTTGCAGGAATATATCAACACGTATCGCCTGCCATTCTCGGCATACTTTTTCATAATCTCACGTTCTTCCTGAGTCTTGAAAATATCCCAGTTTTCGAATAACTGATCAGTGAGATTTTTAATCTAAAAACACATCATCGATATTTGATATCTTGGATACAGTATTTTTAACAGCTATAAAAACATATAAATAAAATCAAAATAAGATTTTATAATTCGTGTCTATAGTTTAAAATTAAATACAGTTTATATGTAAAATGATGTTGAGATAAAATATACTTTCTGATTGTTAAAGCGAAATGTGAGCACTTTCACCAGAATATTCCACATTAAGATATGTGTAGGTAAAGCTTCAAAAATACATTGTTCGTCTTCGCACATCAAAAGTTTTGCTATCTGTAAAATGTACTTATCATTTATAAAAAAAACAAAAATTTTAAAAGCATGAAATGCCTTAAAACTTCGAACAATCTATTTAATATAACACAGAATCTGATTCAATATTAAACACTCAAAAAATTCTCTTGTCAATAATTAACATTACCTGCGTAATGAAACTATTAATCAAACATGTGAATACCAAAGCCAAAAAAAATAGTCTCGCTTTTGGCTTCTGATAAGGCCACTGACCGATTATTGATAAAAATCTTCTATTAATATCATAATAATAATCTCTTTTATGTTTCATACTTTTCGAGAAATGTTTTCTATTCCACGCCAGAACCACGTTTGATTATTCGATAGATACCTTAGAAAACCTTTTACGCGCTCGCGTGTAGCGGAGAACAAATTAATATTTCATATAACCCTTCCGCTCTTTCTTCCTTCCCCACTACATTTCGCATAGCAATAAAACGAGTTTCCATGATTGATATACACTTACAATAAGTATATGTCTCGTATATGTCACATATAAAGTAACAGCAAATAAATAGCCTTTGACAAGCTGACCCTTTTGGAAAAGTCCGTCGACTTCAACGTAAATACATTGAATATGTGATAAAAAAATATGACAGTGTCTTAATCGAACAGTTTGGAAATACTATTTGTTGTGAGTGTGCGGTTCAATTCTTCACCGATAGAAAAGTACATTATTCCTATAATATTTGACTAGTAAAGTTTGCGTATATATAACTACTTCATTTTTTCATTATAAATATCTTGCTGTACAATGTAGCTTTATTTACTTGTCAATCTGAAGTAAAACTGATTACTTCATAAAAATTTGACGGTAACTCATTATTTTAATTAATTTTTGTCATTATTAAAATTAAAAATAAAATTTTATTCTGGTAGAATATATATGGCACTTATGAAATTATTTTCTTTATGTTACTAAATACTCGTACTATAGATATCTATAATTATATAAATAATACTGCGTGCAGCTAATAATAGCAATAAATAAATAATAATGAGTAGTATTACGCAACTAGAAAAAGAAAACTATAGTAATACGTATATTGTAGATTGTTGAGTGAATTGTTGAGTAGATATGTATAGAAATATCGATAACAAAATAAAATTTTTTTGTTTTTAGGTTGACATATTTTAAACAATATAAAATATAAATATATTAATTCTAATATAATTTGGAATACTATACTCCTGCAGGACTTTTCAGCATTATTTCACTACGTATGCTATATCACCGTCAAGTCATTCACTGAAGGATGCTAGCACCGTAAAGTAAGACATCGCTGATTGCAGAACCTATATTAAAAAAATTAAAATTTGTATGTTTTTGTCTGTGTGTGTGATTATACAATATGTTACATACGTATATTATTTATGGGCCTATTCTTATGGTATTGCAATATCTTTCACAATAATTACATTACCGTTGTGAAATTTTGCAAAGAAAATACATATATCTTGCAGGCAGTTAAAGTACTGGCTTCGATGCTTTTTCTCATAGTAAACAAAAGCAATTTTTGTCCCTTCACAGGTATCTCATACCACGCGCTATTATATCTACAAAATTAACATTTAACAAAGATTATGCAATAAATATTACAATGTACAATAATAATTATAAAAAGTGATTAATATTCTTTAAATATTTTATATAGAAAGGAAAATTTCTATATGAACCAAAGTTAATTTAATCGAACTGTGATATTATCTTACATCTTGTCACAAATTTCGATACTATGATCTATCAGTTTTTGTCCTTGAAAGCTGAAGCAGAATAAGTGGAATAATTGAGCAAGTATGTAGACGAAGTATCTCATCGCTTCCATTAAATCATTCAACTGCATCGAGAACTTAAGTAAAATCACATGTTTTAGTTCTACATTATATTTTTTTATTCTCTCATATATTTATTTAATTATAAATAACTTACTTGAAGTAAACTAACACTAATAGACATTGTAGATATCATAAGTTGAATGGCGAATGGTACGGAAAAAGCATTTTCAATGAGTTTTGCAAATCTATAGTAAAAATATAATAATAAACACAGTTAAATAAAACTTATAAACATATCGTGATTATTAAAAATTGTTTATAATATCGTTTAAAAATTCCTGAAAGAAATCACGATATTGTTATAAACTTACTGCAGAGCTTCTCGATGAGCATGAATCGAAAATGTAATATTTTTATGATATAAATTATCCGGACAATCAATCAGACTACTTCTCGCGATATCACATTTGTCTAATGCATTTTTAAATCTAAATCTGAAAATATCCAGGCACAATACATCGTTATAATTTTTGCAAAATTTATTGATTTTGTAATTGAACGTATGAGAAAAAAAGAATTATATATTTTCTGAGTATAAATTATAAAATATATCGTTAAATAATATATCGTTAAATAATATATCGTAAAGATATCGTTTGCAAAGTATATAAATAATCATTACCCGACCACTGCAAAAAGGCCGCAAACGTGTTCGATGTAAATAAAAAACATGCAATCGTGCGCAATTAATCCGGTCATACATATCAAGGCAGTAATTAACATATGGCAAAAAATAAAATAGAAATATTGCTCTTCGTTAACGAAATAATGCGCTGGATATGCTAACATTATTGGACGTGAAGT
Source organism: Formica exsecta (assembly GCF_003651465.1). Classification (NCBI taxonomy): domain Eukaryota; kingdom Metazoa; phylum Arthropoda; class Insecta; order Hymenoptera; family Formicidae; genus Formica; species Formica exsecta. The sequence continues at coordinate 547,686 of NW_021853511.1, forward strand.
ATTTAAAGGAAATACGATGTCCATGATACGTGGTACGAGAGAAGTTGTTATAAATGAAACGGTAGATACATAACAGTACGCTGCAACAAGAGAGAATTTCGTCAACAATAGATGTCTACTATTTCACAGACGTTTAAATTTATACGATCGTTTAATACGTTTCTATGCATCCTTATTGTAATTAATGTTGAACGCAAACGGCTGCTCACGCTCATATTTGTTTCTACAGAAAAAAGTTTTTAATTAAAAATAACGGAGTTACTTGCAGGCATATATCAACGAGTACCACCTGCCATTCTCGGCATATTTTTTCAGAATCTCACGTTCTTCCTGAGTCTCAAGAGTATCCCAGTCTACGAATAAGTGATCAGTGAGATCTTTAATCTACAAACATCACCGATACATTTGATATCTTGAATATAATATTCTCAACAGCTACAAAAATATAAGCAAAAATCAAAACAAAGAATTTGCAATTCGCATTTATAGTTTCAAATTAGATATATAGCCAAGTTACACTGATAGAACGTACTTTCTCGCTGTTAAATCGATATGCGAGCACTTTTACTAGAGAATTCCATACCAACAAATGGGGAGGTAAAGTTTGAAAGATACACTGTGTATCTTCGCATACAAAAATTTGTGCTATCTGGAAAATGTATTTGCATGCACTTGCTTACATTGAAAAAGCGTATAAATATCAAAAACATACTAACAATCACTTCCATTATATAAGATAATGTCGTGAGATAAAATCTCAACGAAGTTACATGCTGAAAAAATTTTCTTGTCGATAATGTTACCTGTGTAAAAAGACAATTAGCCAAAACTATGACTACCAAAGCCAAAAAGGATAATCTCATTCTCGGCTTCTGATAAGGCCACTGACCGATCATCCACAAGTATCTTTTACCAATATCGTAATAATAATTCCTATTCTGTTCCATATTTTTCAACGAAATAATATCTGTTTGCCACAACAACATCGCTCGAATATCTGATGTAAACTCTCCCTCGCGCAGTCTTTCCCGTCGCGGAGAATAAATTAATATTTCATATAACGCTCCCGCTCTTCCTATTATGTTCGACATAGCAATCAAACGAGTTTCCATGACTGACATACACCTACAATAACTATATGTCTCGTATAAATATAATGTAAGCGAAAATGAATAGCGTTTAACAAGCTGACCCTTTTAGAAATGATCGTCGACTTGAACGCAAGTGTATTGAATGTGCGACTAAAAAATGTGATAATATTAATCATATCGAATAGTCCAGTGATGCTACTTATTGTGCATGCGGTCCAATTTTTAGCAACGGAAAAGAGTACGGTTTTCTTATTAATATTCGATTGCCTAGTGAAGTTTACATATACCAGCTGCTTTTTCTCAATCATAAAATTTCTATTGTACAATGTTGTTTTACTTACCTGTTAATCTGGAGAAATTTGATTTCTTCATTAATTTTCAACAGTAATTTGAGTATATTAATTAATTTTTATCATTATTGACAAATTAGAAGTAAAATATTATATCCGTTAAAATATGTATGGAGCTTATATAATTATTTTATTGTTTATGTTGCACTAAATGCTATTCTCGTAAAAATATATAATTATATAAATAATAATGTGTACCATGTGTACGTGAATTCGTAAATGATCATCGTCGAGTTATTCACTGAAGGATGCTAGCACAGTAAAGTACGATACCGCGGTTTGCAGAACCTAAATTAGAATAATCAAAAATTTTACATTTAACTGATTATACAATATGTTACATATATGTATTGGGTTAAACGGAAAGTTCGTGCCGTTTTTTCGGTCTTCATCTGTTAGCAAAAAACGAAACGAACTTTCCGTTCAACCTAATACAATATTTATGTGCCTATCTTTATCATATTGTTATATCTCATCACGATAAATGCTTTACCATTGTGAAATTTTGCAAAGAAAATACATATATCTTGCAGGCAGTCACAGTACTGGCTCTGGTGCTTTTTCTCATCGTAATCAAAAGCAATTTCTGTTCCTTTACGGGTATCTCATACCACGCGCTATTATATCTACAAAATTAACATTTAATACAAATGCAATAAATCTTATAATGTACAATAATAATTATAAAAAATGATTAAATTTCTGTAAATAATCTATATAGAAAATAGATCTTCTACATCGACCAAAACTAATTTATTATCTGATTTCTTACTTTGATAATATCTTACATTTTGTCACAAATATTGAGACTATGATCTATCAGTTTTTTCCCTTGAAAGCTGAAGCAAAACAAGTGGAATAATTGAGCAAGTATGTAAAGGAAGTGTTTCATCTTTTCAATTAAACCAATGAACTGCATCGAAAGCTTAAATAATATCATATGTTTTAGTCCAGCAATATATTTTTCAGGACTCTCATATATGTAGTGATATAAATGTAAATAATTTACTTGCAGTAAGGTAACGCTAAGACCAATCGTAACTATTATGAGTTGCAGAGCGAATGATATCGAAAAGATATTTTCAATAAGTTCCGCGCACCTATAAAAATGATACAAGAATAATGAGTTAAATAAAATACATAAATCGTGATTATTAAAAAATGTTCATTAAATAGCTTTAAAATTGATGAGACAAATTCATCACGATATCGTTTCAAACTTACTGCAGAGTTTCTCGATAAGCCTGAATTGATAATGCAATATTTTTATGACAAACATCATCAGAGCAATCAATCAGACTGCTTCTCGCGATGTTACGTTTATATAATACATGTTCAAATCTAAATCTGCAAATATCCAGGCATAAAAAATCTTTATAAATTTTAGAGAATTTTTAATTTTTGCTTATCAAACAAACATACAAGACAAAAAAAATTATCATTAAAGAATTGTATTTATTTTTTGCCAAGTTATCTTCATTAATATAATAATATATTTAATAATATATATTTTGCCAATATAACTATTTGTATTTATAAATAATTACCCGACCACTTCAAAAAGGCCGCAAACGTGTTGGATGTAAATAAAGAACATGCAGTCGTGCGCGATTAATCCGGTTATACATACGAAGGTACAAATCATCAAGTGGCAAAAAATGTAATAGAAATATTGCTCTTCGTCAACGAAATAGTACGCTGGACATACTAACATTATTGGACGTGAAGTATTTAGGGGAAAGACTGCATCCATGATACGTGGTATGAGAGAAGATGCTGTAAATGATATAGCAGTTACATATACGTATGCTGCAACAAAAATAAATTTCGTCAAGACTAGATGTCTACTATTTCATAGACTAAAGTCATAGATTTAAATTTATATGAACGTTTAATATAATATTTTCTATGCATTCTTATTATAATTAATATCGGACAAACAAACTAGCACTCATATTTATCTCTATAAAAAAAAAATTTTTAATTAAAAATAACGAAGTTACTTGCAGGAATATATCAATGAGTACCATCTGCCATTCTCGGCATATTTTTTCAGAATCTCACATTCCTCCTGACTTTTAAGAATATTCCAGTCTAGGAATAAATGATCAGTGAGATCTTTAATCTATAAACGTCACCGATATATTTGATATCTTGAATATAATATTCTCAACAAATACAAAATTATATAAGCAAATATTAAAACTTAAATTTTGCATTCACATCTATAGTTTTGAATTAAACATGTAACCAAGTTACACTGATAAAACATACTTTCTGGCTGTTAAATCGATATGTAAACACTTTCACTAGAGAATTCCACACTAACAAATGTACAGGTAAAATTTGTAAGATACACTGTATGTCTCCGCAAATGAACATTTGTGCTACCTAAAAAGTATATACTTGCATGCATTCACGCATGAAAAAACGTAAATTTTAAAAATATATGACATAATCCAAATATTCTGTTCAATACAGCATATCAAATTTCAGCAAAGTATCGAAAAATTTTCTTTTGTCGATAATGTTACCTGTGTAAAGATACAACTGAGCAAAACTATCAATATCAAAACCAAAAAGGATAGTCTCGTTCTCGGATTCTGGTAAGGCCACTGACCGGTCATCCACAAGAATCTTTTAGCAATATCGTAATAATAATTTCTGTTGTGTTCCATATTTTTCAATGAAATAATATCTGTTTGCCACAACATCGCTCGAATATCTCTGTAAACCCTCCCTCGTGCACTTTTTTCCGTCGCGGAGAATAAATTAATATTTCATATAACGCTTC
>NW_021853511.1:552034-597959 GCF_003651465.1 Formica exsecta
CGCTCTTCCTTCCCCATTATGTTCTACATAGCAATCAAACGAGTTTCCATGACTGATATACACCTACAATAAATATATGTCTCTGTAAGTATATATAACATAAACGAGAAGATAACATTTGACAAGCTGATCCTTTTGGAAATGTTCATTTTCAAAAGGGTCAGCTTGTCAAATGTGTTTAAACGCAAGCGTATTGAATATGCGACTAAAGAATGTGATGAGTTTCTCTCTTAATCATATCAAATAGTCTAGTAATGCTATTTATGTGCGTATGCGGTTCAATCTTCAACAACAGAAAAGTACGGTTTTCTTATTAATGTTCGACTCGTGAATTTTGCTTGTACAGCCGCTATATTTTCGATTATAAAGTTCTACATCTACAATGTACAATGTAGGTTCACTTACCTTGTAAATCTGAAACAAAATTTATTTATTAAAATTCTTTCTCTTTTTTTTCTTCATTAAAATTTGACGAGAAAAAAAATAACTCATTACTTTAATTACCATTATCGAAATTATATAAAAGTACGTCAAATATTATACTTGATAGGATATATGTGTGACATTTATTTAATTACTTTATTATTTATGCTACTGAATGCTATACTCGTAATAGATATCTATAATTATGTCAATAATCATGCGTGAATCCGTAGAATGTGTGAGGTCAGCCGCGCGAGTTTTGCAGCCCGTGTGTGAACGGTATTACAATGAATATGTGTATGTAAATTAATTACAAGAGAGAAGGGGGTCGGTTGAGGGTGAGAAGGGGGATGCTGCTCCGAATATGTGGGTGCGCTCGTCGTTTGACCAACAAATCAACTGACCCACAATCAGCTCTCGCTCGCGAATTCGTCGGCTGATCCGCGAAAAATTATGCGCGTATCAATTTATATATACCTACTGTTTTCTTTTCTTTATGCCCTTCGACCGCGATCGATATCGGATCGGTCCCTCTCGATCGCGTATACGTAAACTAAAAACGGGGCTTGATCACTATCTCGAACTCTGCTTTCCAACAATTTCTTTATCTTGACCTGTGTTAGACAAAATAAATATCAACATCACATCTGTTTTAATCATAATAACTTAAATCATTATCATTTAAAGTAATAAAAAAATTAAACACACACATCTTTCCGCGACTTCGTTTCTTCTTTTTTACACTCGTTCACTTTCACACACATAAATGACAAAATATATATTTTTAAATAAAAATACATAAATGGCGGAGATAATGATCAAGTCCGGATACATACAATTAAAAACTTAGCAATATACAAGGACGTATATAACATAAGGGGCGCAATCCCCCGTCGAAGGGGATTGCGATTAATCCGTTTTTCATCTTATATTCGCCGGATTAAAATTAATGAATAAAATTATTAGAGCATCCTCCTCCGACGCGATACATCTCGATTGATCATTAGGTCTGTTCTTATTAGATTTATACTCCTCTTTCACGCTTTCTGTACTTAAAACGAAACAACTACACATTTACGCTTTGGAAAGAGAAAAAAGGAAGAGGGAAAGCATAGGAAGTACACCTAAAAAGAACAGGCTTAATGATCTCCAGAAAGACTTTTTACTCACATATTCTATTCGGTTTTTTTTATACAAAATACCGTCTAAGATGTCCCGAATTCAACGGTAGAGAGAAAGAACGATCGAAATCATCGTCTCGATTCCATGTCTCTTATCTCCTCCGGCAAAAATCACCGATTGTATGCTAAATTAATTAATCCGCGACCAATCGAGGGATTATTATGTACGTGTATCCTGATCTGTGATAAAAGAGTCGATGCTCTTAAGACGAGTCTTGAAAAACGTTTATAATTAACGATATATAGCCGTAAAATTCGATAATCGACCTATTCAATATAGTTTCAGATATCAACAGGAAAATGTTAAAGCAAAATGAATATATCGTATTTATGAGAAAAACGCATCGTGTATAAAATCTGAAAGCAACTTCTCCGATACAAGCTGGAATCATCTACACAAGTCTCGCTCGACCCAATCATTGTCTATCAAAATTATTATCACAACAACGGTCCCAACGATTATTCACGACCGGTTACAAAGCGTTGAAGAACAAGTGTGTAATCATCTTCCTGGCACGATGCATTAACGCACAATTATACAGCAGCAAGATGCTGAATTACAGTCGATAACTTACCTACCAGCATACATGTATGATATCTGGCATGATATTGATAAGAACAAGTATCTCTTGGAAAATAATAGTAATCGTGTTGCACAATTTTTTTTTTTTTTTTTTTTTTTTTTTTTATATATTTTTTAAGTAGGAAAATTAATATTATAAAACAATATTTTTCCCCCTCATAAAAAATTCAACATAAATCAGTAGCTTTTTTACGAAAAAGTGTTGTGTCTGTGAAATTTTTTGACAGCATACGTACTGTGTCAGTCAATAACGAATAATGATTATTTAAGCGAAAATAATATTTCCATCAATTTAACCGTCATATATGTATGTTTCTCATAAATCAAATATCAATATTTGATAATTGTATGATTCACAATCAGACTAAGTTTGTCGATTAAAATCGCGATGCAATATACGATATAAAAAAACGCAATCTTTTTTTTATTGTTATTTAATTAAGAAATAATTGCTAAATCCAATGCAATAACATAATTCTATAATATTTAACGATTCATGAAGATTAAAATTAAACATACTATATAGATTACAATTAAATTATATATTATACAAATCACGATTATACCCACAGCGCGCGTGTTAATCTTTTTTTTCTTTAATTTAAAAGAAAAACGTCAGTTTTCTATATAAAATTGTTTCATATAAGAGGTCAAAAAATTAAATTTTATCTATGCGTAATTAATGATAAAAATAATATTGTAATAGGTCATCGGTTGCAATTGATTGATCCTGAAGCGCAATTCTACAAAAGCGCGTAAATCCTAACAGAATGCTTTGTAACCGGTTACAGATGAATAAAGCACCCCTTTTTTTCTTTTCTAAGCTTGCCCCGAAGGGATTCGTGGTGAGATAATCGCATTCCTATCGTATGGTAGAAATAAATTTGGTCCTCGATCGTGACGGAATACCAAAAATCTTCCATTCGAACGCGATGCAGCTTCCATCTTCGCGATCGTAAATATGTTATCACGCCACTACTGGTGGTTATATGCTATCCATGGAAATTTTTTTTTCCTTTTCGCTTGATTAAATTCCCTTTTGATTCATGTCGTATGCGGTCGTCGTACTTGGCTTTCTGAGCCTCAATGACGATAGTAGACGATCTGAATCACTTTGTACGAACAACCTCCATCGCGGTACATTGCAAATCATAGTTTAACCAAATTATATATAGAGTAAGAGAAAAATCAATTATAAATATTCAGATAATTTAATTATACAAATTATATGAAATATAATATAGATTATTATTATCCGATTATTCAAATCCGGATATGTGCACTACCCTGATAATGTATATCTAAAAATCTAATTCAAAATTTGAATCTACAATTTCATAAACTCGGATCTAAACTATTCGAATCATAAAAAATAAATAAATAGAAAACTAATTGTCATAATAATAATATAATAAATAATACAGTAGAATAAAATTTATCATTATATTGAAATTTATATTGTATATAGATATATATGTGTGTATATATATATATATATATATATACACATAAAACAATATAAAGTAAATAATATAATAAGACAACAAAATATTATTTTTATTTAATCTGCAAATTCAAATAGATCCAGTTTTTCAAATATCCGAATTTCAAAAGATCCGATTTATCCAAATATTTGAAGATTTGAATAATAATTTTACGTGAATCAGTTATCCGGATATCCGTATACTAGCAAATTAGAATTTATAATTCTAGTCTTAATTAATCAGTTAGTTTAGACGACATTGATACAACCGTTTCTCGGTTATATAAATTTGACTATACAACACTGATATTACGATGGAGGTTGTTACACGATTGATGACTGCGATCGGGAACATCGTTTAAAAGATTTCATTGCATTACTTGTCATAAAAATCTCAAAAATTTAACGTTTACTATTAATATACTATCACACATTCTCTCTCTTTCTCTCTCTCACTTTCTCTCCCCCTCTTTCTCCTCGTCATATATTAAGATACTAAAACAATGTTCGCGGTCGCAGCCTAAAAGTGGATAAACATTGAAGGAACAAACAGCGAAAAAGCGAATTTTCGCTGTTAAAAATTTCGGGAAATATTTTTACCGCCGTGGTATAAATGGAATAATCATTATAAATAAAATAATCGAACATTTTTTTCGATACGGATTTGGCTCACGATCAGTTTGCTCGTAAAACGAAACATCACAGGAAAATTTTAAATAGACTTAACTCGTATTCGCTGTTGATTCGCTCGCAGTGCACCCATCTTAAGGATAACAGCACTTTCAATATCCGATACTGTACAATATCGCCGTGCGATAACGTCGGTCGACATGAGAGTTGCGCGAGATCGAGTTGCTCTCTTTCTCTCTGTCTCCATCTCAAAGATCTCTCTTGTCTTGACGTTGTGATTCTCCTCGCAGCGCGCGATAGAAAGGACGGGTCGCAAATACGCGCGGGAGGGGAATCTTTTGAGAGCCCTTTCTCCCTTCGGAGATAAATTTACGGCTCGGAAAGAAGAGAGGAGAAGATTTTGCTTGGTGAGATGCAGGGGAGATCCGAGAGAGGGATGAGAGAAGGAAAGACAAAACGCACGGGAAGAGAGGATGGTTTCACGGCGGAGGGGGAAATAGTTAAGTTATCGGACTAAAGGAAGAAAGGAAATCGATTGTGTTTATCTCTTAGACTGTTAATTTGGTCTCGGGGTCCAACGACTCGTGAAGAGTTATTGTATGAAATAATCGGGATGGTCTGAGTCCTTCTCAAACCTCTTTGCCTCCTCCTGCATGCTCTCCTTGATCTTCAGGATGGCCGCCGACTCGGTCTGATCCTGCGAATCAACCAACACCAGGCCGGTTATACGGTAAAACGATCAGGCAAGCCCATCAACCTTGCCCAAAGTTCCGCGCAGCGTCATTCACCAGCGTGATTCGTGGGACTCCCGGTAATCACGCGACAAAATTTCGATAACGGCGCGGAATTCAGAAGAACATCGCGATTAAATTTTGTTTTCATGCCGTTACATAAAGGAGTATACCCGAATTTGCGTCAATCTCGTATCAGACTTTCGTGATAAGAACATTCCCGAATTACTCGCGAGGAAGCCGAACGAAACCGAGGAGTCCCGCGAAAAAGTTCAGTCTTCACCCATCGTGCGAAAACGCTGGCCGGTGAATACGCGTTTTAAAAACGCAGCGTGATGGCGGTGCGTCGTGAAGGGGCCGGGCTCGTGAAAACGAAAAACTCCGTAGGAGAAGACACTGGGAGGTGTCGATCTCGTTGTCGGGAATCGAAAGAAAAGTGGGGCTTAAAGTACTGTTTGCTTAAGGGTGCTCTGACCCACAACACATGGACGTTACGTAAGATAGTGAAGCCCGTGTCGAGCCGAAATAATACATAGCAACATAATAATGACAATGATGATGATGATGATGATAATAATAAAAATTATAATAATTATAATAATAATAATAATGATGGCCCCCCCCACGTACGCACACCTCATCGACTATAAACGATAGGTAGTATAGTGAAAAAAAAGATATTTTATAGAGAAACTCGACGTGTCGTCCTTCACACACTTATGTTTTTCTCCTCTCCAGCGGAGAAAGACTCTTCCGCCTTCTTCGGAGTTTTTGTCTCGTTATTTTTTTTCCGATTTCTCGCAATCCATCGATTCGCTTTGCGCTGACGCATCCATGTGCTACAGGTCAGTACAGGCTAGTACTATATACAGCTATCGTTCTAGTCCGATTTTTCGCTTATGTAGATATATATATATATATATATATATATATTACGAAACAAAGTAACGTTCTCTCTCAACGAAAGTGCAACATCGATTAATGACAAAGTGTGTTCCACAGCCGCAGCAATAATGAATAGTGCAACGTTTCGATTTAGCGTCAAAACAGTGTCGGAAAATCCAGCGAATAAGTTATGTATATAGAATAATTAGCGATTTACGTTAAAAAGAATAACATTGACCGCGTACTAATCGGCTAATGGAACGATCAAAGCAAACAAATGAAACACAAGTGATGTATGTGTGTGATTAGCACAAGTGCAAATACACGGAGACAGATAGTTATATATAAATACTGATGATAGCCAGCACCCCTCGGATTGAATCGTAATAAATAAAAAAGAAAAACGCAATAGTCTCAGTGTAACAGGATTACATTTATTGTCTCGATCTTCCCTGGCTTAGGCATATACTAATTATGTTATCATTCAGCGATAAGAATTCGGCTTACAACGAGGAATAATATCAAGTAAGTTGGCATTAAGGGTACCAAACTGTATTCCCCCTTTCGCGAATCTCTACGTTATTTTCAAAATCGAAAATCCTCACACGTCGCGAGAATCAATCTTGTTGTTCTCCCACATATTCGAGGAAAACGACTATCGTGAAATCGACATCGCACATTGATTTTCAAGACTCGTCCAAAGACCGATCGTATTCGAGCTTCGTACCCTCAATGCGCCGCTTCACCGAGCTTTTCCTTCACTCATTGACTCGTGTATATATGACCTCGTGATCAAAAAAGAAAAGATTGTTGCGACTCTCCGTACAAGCGCGTGTACTTTCTTTTCTCCGTTTGACATGTGGGCTTAACGGCAAAGACGTGAACTCCGGGGATATCGGCAAGCAGCCTCTGCGAGGCTATCCTGCAATATCTCTCGCAAACAATTCCGCAGATTGCAAGCTTCGTATGTCATTGTAAGCTTTAATTACAAGATAAACCCGTCACCACGTTCCACTATAATCGCGATCACACAACTTTCGGCGATCTACCAAGTGATCGATGAAACAAAAAAAAAAACTTGCGCGATTTTTCTCACTTCGCTGGTCAAAATATCAAACTATGTACTTACGCATCTTGTAACAAATGTAGCGCAAATAATGTAAAGCAAAAAAAAAAACACACCCTTTTTTATTGTAGCGATCAATCTGTTAATCCACGAGCCCAGATCCAAAAACGAAAGCGTTAAGAACGCTCGAGAACGTTCAGCGAAATAGCTTTTGTAACAACGGGAGCTCTTTTACGAGACAATAAAAAAAAACTTGCAAGCACGTCTTGCCGTTAACCCCAGAGCATGCATACTTGCGTATACGCACATTCGCTCCTTCTCTTTTCCTCATCTCTCTTTCTCTCTCTCCCTCTCTCTCGTCCACATTCTCTCCGTGTATTTTTTTTTTTTTTTTTTTTTTTTTTTTTTTTGCAATGATTATATTATGTCGAGTATTAGTTATTATGTAACATGTAATCAAAAAAATTAGATATCATCTACACATCATGAAGATAATATAAGTTAAATGTGAATATTAGATAAATATTAGAAATAATACACAAAGAATAAATGTTAGCAATGTTAAACACACACATATATTAAAGACAGCTGTTAACAATCAAACCAAATATATATAAAAATACTTACAAATGCTTAAAAAATTGTTTGTTAACATGATATATATTCTTTGGCCTTTAAAACAAAATTATAGAGTATATAAAATATGAAGACAAAATTCGAGAAACTTTATAAAATATTAACTCTGTACTTACTTTTCTTTCTCAGAATCATTTAAACACAATTCATCGATTTGTCCAACCATCTCATGAACAGCATTTTCTATAACAAGTCCCTCTTCTTGAACAGAATAAGCTGCCACTTCCAGTTCTACTAAATCCAATCCCATGCTTGCTTTGCTTGGATGAATCTTTATAAGATAATAAAAATTTAGATATAAAGAAAATAATAGAAATGCTAAATAAGTATATTATAAATATAATTTTTTTTAACTTACATTATTTAACATAGAGTGAAGTGGTTCTATTAATGATTCAGGAGATGCTTGCAGCCAAATTAAAAAGTCCTTTATGTATAATTGGTTTAATATGTATCTTGGTTCATACGAGTTGTTAAAAAGACTATGTATTTCACAGAAGACTTTGATAATATATTTCTTTCCTGCACATAAAATTCCATCAATGTTTTTTTCTCGGCACTATAAGTTAAACATAACTAATAGCAGCACAGTATAGTCCAGTACTGACCTATAATCAATGCGGACGGATGGATTCCGGGAATCTCTCGCCTCTCACCCACATCGCATTATCTTCCGTTTCTCTATCTATACTCGCTCTTTAAAGGTTCAGTACTCGCACGTATCTTATGTTCATACAAAAATATTAACATTTGCATATATATATTATATATATTTATATGTATATCTATATGTATATATATATAAATATATATATACACACACATATATATATATAAAAATTCTCTTATACTTTCTCTCAAGTACCTTGTTTAAACTATAGTAGCAGTAAACCATTCGCCTCGCAATACTGCGTAACTTCGAGCTGTCGAATTACCGTTCGCTGAGAAATCCGCCTCTATCATTGTACAATCTTATTAATTAGCTACCAGTATATGTAGGAGATGTGAAAACTACGACCGATTAACTTACACGAATCACCATCGTTGTTCGAATCGAACAACCGAGCGTCAACAATTAAAAATAGATTAAAAATTCTGCCTTTAAAGATTCCTCTCTTTTCGTCCTACGAGTATGACAATAAAAATTGAGCAATGCGACAAACTTTACATATTTTGTACAAGAACGACGGCGAAACCAACGTAACGTTGACCGATTCTACACACATTTTCAGAGATCAGATTTAAGTATAGGAACGATTTTAATTATCGCACTTCTATTATCGTATAAATAGTATTTATGCTATTGCGAAAAAAGTTATTAGAAGCACAGCGCGACTTGTGTTTAGGCATTAATCGTATTATCCCGAGAGAATTTCAATAGGGGGAGAAAATTCAATCGCAAATGTCGAAGATTCTACGCGAGCTTTCCCCCGTTCTATCTGATTAATCGTTTCTACGTACGTTCGCGTCGATTTTGTTCCGTGAGCAAAAATGGTAATCCGCGCGTATCTCGTGAACGACATGTACATACGCATAAAATATTGCAATGCTAATGACGCTGCAAGAAGGACGAAAGACGCCTGCTCCTAATGTCGGGAGCAAATTGTGAGCAAATAAGTGGAGGGACTCCGAGCTTGTCTAGACCTCATTACAGAGTCTCGTAATCGCGATTATGCAAGACATGCAGAAGCTAAAACTACAAGAGATTTACGTGAACGCGCGGGATATATCCTTGCCGTAAAATTCTTTTGCGCTTTAAAATGCTAACTCTATAATGCGATGAAGAATAGGTCAAACACCGATACAAATTAGTGCTGTCAATATCCGTATATCCGGTAATTTCAGGTATTATCACGGTGGTTATTTTCTTTTTATTTCGAAATAAACAACCAAAGAATATTTACATAGAATATTTCCCAGATAAATTGAATCGAAGTTTTCGGCTAACTTTCAACGCGCATATATAAATATATGTGATATTACACGTATATCTAAATATGTATCTATATTTCAGATATGAAAAATATAGATAAATAATCTAAAATTTAAAATTATTCGTAAACACTGTTCCTAAATAATTAAAAAATATTAGATTAATAAAAATATTCGGCGATTTCAAATATCTGAGTATTTTGTACTCGGCGATTTTCGGCACTCGGATAATGTTCGCGTTTGGATATAACGAGTAGGTATCCGAGTAGCCAGACTTATACTGACAGCACTAATAAATTAAAATAGTGAGTTTAAACGAGATAAAAAACAAGAGCGTAAAAATCGATTAATAATTATGCGATTAGTAATCACAGTAGCGGATAGTTATGTACGTATATCCTATCTGTGTAGGCAAATTGCCATGTGTGTATGTATGTGTGTATGCGTGAATGCATGTATGTGTGTGTGTAATATCCCTTTGTAACAATCTTTACGTAATTTTTCAGGCACCTTTGCTTATGACCTAATTGTCAAATAAATATAAATAATAGAAAATAATCTGCTAAAAAATCTTAAGTAAAATATTTGCTAGCTTCCGTAGCAAATTATATATATAATCATAATATCGTAATAAAAAAAGAAATATAAAGACGAATATATTTAGTCTTGCAACCTTCTGAGTATTTAGAGAAAGCATATACATACTGTATTCCTACGCGGCAAATCGCACGTGTACGAATAATCGTTGTTAAAGTATCTGCGCCGTTTAGTAATAGTAGTAGTAGTAGTAGTAGTAGCAGTAATAGTGCAATGAATGAGCGCTTAAGTGCTAACCCTAATCGAGCAGGAGCAATCAATAACGACCGCATGTTACGCCGCGTCTGACACGAATATCTTTCTGTTCTTTTGCTCTATAGCTCGTTATTCGAACGTAAGAGCCCATTGACAAAACTACATGTGCCGGACTATAACGAAACTAGCCGGAACGCACCATGAAACACGTGAATACGCAGCGAGTGCGATGCTTTTTTTCCGCATATTACGTGTATATATACCGGCACCACGTGTAGAGTCTACGGCATCTACGAACTCGGGGCTGGCTCCAAGGCGACTTGATTTTTTAAAAAAACTGTCGAGAATACAGAGAAGGTGCACGTACGTGATTACTGATAACTCTCTTCAGCTCGCAAGGAACATCCGCGACGCAGCCACTTGCGGATTACGACAAATCTTTGCAAATTTTGCAGAATAATATGAAAGATCAAAAAGACAAATTTTTTTGTTACGAATAAATATTTCGGCTTTAGAGACAAAATACGCATATATAAACAATATTTCGGAAGAAATTTTTAAATTAAAATATGTGAATTAAAAAATATTAAAAATTACGCTTAAAATATTTGAAAAATATGAGACCTATTATTATAAATAATAATTTTAAAAAAAGATTGAGTAAATGTATAAATATCGTTTCAGACATAAATATATTTTTCGAGTTATAATGTCTTCAATCTGTCAAGTACAAATCTTTGGTTTGGCAAAAGAATCTTATTCACTTTCAATTATCATGCAAATCAACAAAGTTTCAACAAAATCAGAGATGAAAGCGTCGTGACTGTTCCTTGTCATATCCTACCGATAATCTTATACAACAGCATATAAGATCAGCATGTAAAATTGTTCACGCGATTCAATCAAAGGTTCGGTTACTTTGTCGCACGAAAGTAATTTGATATCTCATTTTATAAAGTACGCAAAAAAAATTCAAGACACTTAAAACAGAATATATATAAATATATATATATATATATGCTATCTTTTAAAGAAAACTAATACAAGCAATAAAATTAAAACTATTGTATTTAATGTAAATCGATTAAATATCATATTGAAAAGAACGAGATTTTATCTTATACTTTTATAAAATTTAATTTAATAATTGTATCTTTCCGCGATCTTGTTATCTTATATAAATAATTATCTTATATATAAAATAAGGCACATTATCCTTATATTATATTAACGTTACATTAAGTCTCGTCGTTTTTCTGCCCACTTTATAACTGCATCGTTAGACATACTGTTAGTGCGATAGTAGTTAGACGCAATTTCAGCGAATACGGTTATATGACATATTAGATGCGACCACATGTGACTGGCTGATTAAACTTGCCAAAATACCATATAACGCGTGATTAAACAGAACACCTTTCGAAAAATTTATAGGGACAAATGATACTCTGTAAGAAAGCATTAACAAACAAGCCTGTTGGAGCGAGGCTGAAGATAAATCCCTTTGAACGTGTGACTGAACCCATATTATTTTAGCAAAATACGTGAAATATCCGCCGTACTGATAGAAGCGCTTATGGCTGTTAATTGAGATGATTAGAAGGGCGACAAGTTGTAGCATGAATCTGTACGCCATGTAGCATATATAAAACAATAATGTAAAAAAGTAATAATTTAGAATTATTTCTTTTTTCAAATTTAATCTCTCTTAATAATATAAAGTGAACAAGAGAAATGATTTATCGGGCAAAAACATCGGCATACAAATCCACAACAACACATCGAGTCACCATTAGAAACAGTTGTTAAAAAACCTGTGCATACTTACATTCTCTCCAGGAGCTCCGAATCCTCCCAGATTATAATCACCCATTCCGCTGCCGCTATCTTCTCGCGGTGTTCCGGGGCCACCATTCGCTGGACTGTTTTTCATCCCGTCGAGACCGTCACCGTTTAAGACCGGACCCATTGTATTAGGACCCATGGGTCCCATTGGACCGCCTTCTGGTCCACCGCTCATTGGGAAATCCTAAAATATATCGCGTTCACATTTCTATAGGAACACTTTAAACACCATTTTCGCTATTTTATAAATTGCAAAAAGAATTTTAGTTGAAACGTGTAACTTGTTGAATATAAAATAGTAATTATAATGAGAATTTAATGTATAACGGCACAAGTATTACTCGTATTTAATTACACTTACACCCGGCATATTTCCCCCAGGTACAGGCTTCATCATGGTATACATGTTTTCTCCTCCGCTATTGCTGCTATCCTGGGGGCTAGGCATAATAGGTGTTCCAGGCCCTGGTGGACCTGTTGATCCAGGTGGTCCTCCGTAGTTACCCGGTGATGACGACGAATAATTCATTGGCTACGCATCATTGTATAAAAGATACATATTAGAAATTTTGCAATCTTTAAAGTCGCAGTTAAAACCAGATAATACAAAAGGCGGGAGATAAAAATTTGTATGTTTATATCGTACCGTAGATGTGTTTGGCTGCCATTGCTGTCTACCACCAGGAGCAGCCATACTCATTGGTGGCATTCCAGGACCTCCTGGCCCACCCGGGCCCAAGGTACTATTGGGTGGCGGGCCTCTCATGTTTGGACCATAACTGCCAGGACCCATCGGACCCATACCCGGTCCGCGTGGAGGATTCATTCTCGGATTCATGGGGCTCATTCCCGGTGGACCTAGGATAGTAGGTAAAATTTGATATATTTGATCGCTAAATATACGAGATTGTTAACGTTTGTTCTAGCTCTATGTTAATACTAACTGCTAATTACGATCTTGTAGACTAAATCTTTCGTGAACTTGTAAATTCTACGATATAATAAATTGTGTATGAGATTGTGTATCTGGCTCTATCATGTGCAATATAATAATATTAAGTGTGGATTCAAAGTGCCGAAATTAAGAGTCATGCTTTAGCAAAGTCGAGCTCAAGGTAAAAAGCCGTTGGATGACATGCTAGTCAAACAACTGTCACCACACAAATTAACAGTGAAAAGCTCATGCTGAAAAAAGAAACAGCATTGCAACATGTATTTTGGGGAAGCAAAGGATATTACAAACAATTATTTAAATCCTATATTTAATAATGAAAAAAATAAATAAATAAATAAAATATAGTTATATCATTAAATTCTGAAGAATTATTTCAGATGTAAAAGCAATTCTTCGCTTTATACAACAATATATAGTTATTGGGTAATATTTGGATCATAATTTAATATTGTTTTGTAGGAAGCACATATACACAATGGTATTAATAATGCTTTAAACATATTATTAAACACAAACATGATCAGTTTATCCTTTTCATTTGCATGTAGCATGATCTCAAAAGAGTTTTTAGCTGATATTAGACACATTCAAATATATCTCTTAATTTAAAAATATTCACATATACATATATATAAAATATTTTCTTTTAATCTAAAAAAAAAAATCTAAATATACATATATTACGGTTTCTTTTTAAATCAAAGACGCGCACAAAAATATCACACAATTATTGTATTATGTCAAAATAAATTCATTCTAAATTGTACACATTACTCATTATACACACAGGTAAGTAAAATATTTGTCTAATATATTTAATTACGATTGCCATGCTGAATGCTAATTCGAATGAGCGAATAATTTTGCAAAAGAGCAAAGCCGGTGCAATTATCTTTATTAAAATGAAAACTTAAAAAAAATTAAAGGCAAGGAGGAGAAAAAAAAATAAAAGTTAGGCTTGACTAAGTCATGTGAGTGTGTTTTGGTTGCTGGGTTGCTTCCTACCTTGCCACCCTACAAATTCTCCAGCTTCGCCTGAGGAACACAAGAGCACACATTAGTACGGCAGGTAGGTAAGGTCGGGTTCATGGTGGTAAAGCCTAGTTATTTTGCAGTGGTATAGTAGATAAAATTATATTTCGATGAAAAATCTCTAAACACACTTACAACATACCCAAAATTTATTTAAAAACAATTCTTGGAAAAAATTTGGAATAAATTATGTTGACGCGATTGTGATTAACTAAAGGTACATTGAATGTATAAGCCATTTACCAGTTAAAAATTTATAATACTTTAAGAAAATATTCTTTAATCATAAATTGCATTTTCTCGCATCTGGATTTTCTGATCGTGAAATGACAACTATTCTTGGAAGACACAATATCATACGTAACAGCAACAATTACTCATTACGAAAAATATTTAAAAAAAAATATATGAAAGCATATCAAATAAAATATTCGATAAAGAGAACCATTGAGAGAGATACATATTTGCATACTAATTACACAAAACTGTATAGCAATAACAAACGAATCCAAACTACACCACTGCTTGTAACTAGACAATTCAAAAACCAATCCACTCCACATCACAGCAATCCAATCCAATTTAAAATATTACTTATTCGTTTATTGCTGTGTGGTTTTTGGTATGCATGCGTCTATGCCATTCTCCTCTCGCAATTTTCGTCAATGCCAGAAAAAAAGTAATATAACACCGGCATGTAAATGATCTCTTACCTTGCCTAGTAGGATCCATACTATTTGACATCATTGGTTGTCCTGGCGGCTATGAGAGAAATAAAGAATAACGTAAATTTACAATATTTTGCATGATAATATATTTCTATACTTCTTATATATATTTAAAACATAAGAATAAATTATTAAAGCCGAAAATCATAATATTTTCTCTTATTTCTTTATATACTTTAACGAGATATTTTTAAGATATTTTTAAATAACAAAAATGTCTCCGAATATCAATCATAACATATGTGAATAATATAAGTTCTCATACACTTACCCCATTGAAGTCATTGCCCATTTGTGGCATACGTACTCCAGGACGTGGTCCTGCTGGGTATCTGGGGCCCATAAACTGTAACAGAAAACAGATTCTCATCACGTTGATTATGTAACGATTATATATAATCATAATTTGAGGGTGTAAATTAAAAATATTCGTATAAAGTGTAAGTCATGATTACTCTCTATACACAGAACTGGCTAGATATAGTATAAATACCAGGCAGCCACATAAGCAATCCGTGAAGATGATAGGCCATAAAATATGCAAGTTCAGTCAAGTTCATCGCAGCACATAAGTTGGTTATATCATGACATGTATTTTTTAAGCGCTTTTTGAATCACATTTATTGTATACCATAAATAATAATGTTCCATATTATCATAGAAAAACCTTGTGCGATATATTTCTGTAGTATAGTCTGACATCAAGAAGGAAACAGTTATAGCGATTATGACGACAGTTATGAGTTTCGGTTATGCCATGATATGGTGCGATGACACAGCGGAACAAGTGATTCTTCATGAGTGAGAGTGTATGTGTTGAATGAGGCTTACCTGATTGGGCATCATCTGCGAGTGTGGGGGCGGGGGTGGCTGGGGGTGCTGGGGGGATGGCTGTGATGAGGGGTGTGTGGGCGGAGATGGTCGCATTGTCGAGTTGTTCTGCAACAAGCAACGCAAACGACAGACATGTAGCAACACTGCGATCCAGGCAACAGCTAGACTAGAAGGCTTTTGGGGATGATTGTGTTAATACTATGATCGGTCTCAGCATCTTAAGAGTTACCCGAAAAAAAGTTGTAATTAGGAAAATCATCTATATGACGTTTCTCAGTCTGTCTTTGTACTTGTTCTTTTCATAATTACAACTCGTATGTGAGAGATCGCTTCTAACACTAAACTGTGAAATGAAACATACAAGAGTACGAAAGGATGCCAATCAATTGTAAAATGTACAACGTTGTAGAATGTAAAAACAAACTTTGTAGGGAAGATATGACTCCTAAGCGTTACAAAATACCTATTAAGTTAGAAAGATCTAAAGAGTGAAATATTCCATCATTTATATATACTATATGTAATATTTTATCTTTGTCTAATCTAGTAGAGAGTGGCTACTTTGACAAGCAATAGATGCGTGACGTCTTTCCATTTTTCCTCTTTTCCACATAAATTTTATAACTTTATATTATATATTTTTATAATATTGCTATTTTTTCGTATTTGTATATTGTGTGATTTATCCTCTAATATAATGAATGATATCAATACAAATATTAAAATTATATAAAATTGTATTTATATCGTTAAAAAAAATATATATATGTATATATAATATTAATAAAGTACTGATAGAAAATGATGAAAAGTTTCTATTTTCTGCTTGTGTGCGATTGCAAATATTTTATATATATATATATATATAAATATTTGTTTTACTTGACACTTGTTAATAATGTATTTTAATATTTTTTTTCTTTTTCTCTCCAAAATATCTAAAAATTCTCGTGTAAAATCTATTCGAGAGTATTCTAGAAAAAATATTACAAGATGATTGTAATATCGATTATTATAATAAATATGTATTAAAATTGAATGAATCTTTCAGTTCACCAAAGATTAGAATGCATTTTAACGCAAGATTAATAAATGCAATTAAAATGTAATTACGTGATGGCTTAATTAAGCCAAGTAATGATCGATTCTTTTTTTTCACTTCATACTCTGCAAGTAAAGATTGAGGGAAACGAATGATATTAAGACAGACTTTAATATTGTTAAATGAATGAAAACTCACTGGGAAGAAAGCGGGAGGCATGGGACCACCAGGCATTCCATCATTTGGTGGCATCTGACTAATTGGAGATGGTGCTGGCCCAGCATTCTGTGAACATTTTGTAGCGTTAATGTACAATATATCTAATATAAACTTTGTTTAGCTTGGAAAAAAAATATCTAGTTTATAAAAAGAATATTTGCAAGATTGCTTTCTCTGAGTACTATAATTATTAATATGATTATATATTAACATAACTATTAATATAAATATGCATTAAAATAGAATTTAAAAAGTACATATGTTTAACAAATATTGATTTTATATAAATTTTTCAACTTACATGCGCAATACCATTGACGTTGTAAGCACTGTTCACAAATCCCTGTAACAAGAAAGTACAAATTGTAAGCAGTATGCAATATATTATAAATACTTACATATCTTTTATATTTAAATATTAAAACTTTTGCTTTAATATTTAAATAGTTAATAATAATCCTCTGTAGATTATTAAAAAAAAAATTTAATACTGTTGATATAATTACATAGTCATGAAATGCTTTGGCTTCACTGCTATGTTCACAGGAATCTCTTCTTTCAGGCGC
This sequence comes from Formica exsecta, assembly GCF_003651465.1. NCBI lineage: Eukaryota > Metazoa > Arthropoda > Insecta > Hymenoptera > Formicidae > Formica > Formica exsecta. The sequence goes on from NW_021853511.1 coordinate 569,598, forward strand.
CGCACAGTACAGATCCCAAAAGACACTGAAATAATTTCATAACAGTTATTTTATATTAAGATATTCTAATGTCAAGCAGTTTGTTATATTTTTTAAATTTAGTAATATATAGCAAAAAAAAAAAATTAAATTAAAAAATATAAATTAAATGAGATGCTTAAGTCAATGCGCTAGCCGTCAAGTATAGTAAGTATTTGTACTTACCACCACCAAGAATGTAAAAACCCAGGTGGTTCTCCAAGTGTAATATTTTTCTCCCATCGAATCTACAATAATAGAAACAATATTATAGCACAAATACAGTATTTCAGAATATAATACCGAGATATAAAAATAATTAGAAAAAGTTTACCCTTATCACATTATTACCTGTGGATTGATTATTACCTCTGACAGGAATGTTTGTGCTGCTTTTTGTGCACCTACATGTAGCAAGTATTCATACACGTAGAGTGCCAATCTGAAACGACATGTATAATTACAGATTTTTAAATGAAAAATTCTCTCCAATTTCAAATAATATTCGAATAATACAGAAATTTCAAATAATACAGAACTTCGAGATAACATGCGAAACGCAGTAGAAAAAAAATATAGACTTGGGATTATAAAAATAACAGATCCTTCGCAACTGGCATTGTTTTTTCTTTTATTATCGTTTTAGAAAGCCCGTACTTTACTCGGCGAAGCCGCCTCTACGCCGACAATCGCATTTCCTTATGGGGCCGTCCGTTAAACGTAAAGTTTTAACGCCGACTTTCCCTACGTAGGTAGGTAGATACACACACACGCGGTATAAAAGCGCATCCATGCGAAATGCATTCGCGGCGAGACCGGCTTTGCGAACGATGGCGAACATGGCGCGGGAATTACGCCGATTCGCGAATCCGGAGCGCGTACTCGTTCGAAGTGACTGACAGCGCGAGCAGATCAATCGCCTTTTACGAGAAAGCGGGTTACTCGAGAAAAGAATCCCGGCTAAACAATTTTCCACACGGTCGACTTCATCTCCACTCTCTTATCCTTCTCGTTCTTCTAAAATTTCTTTCATCCGCATCCTGAATTTTCTCGTTACTTTTTATTTTTATATATCGTTAACATAGTAACTGCAACCTTAAACACAGATGAGTTTTGCCAATTGATTAGTTCAATCATGATATTTTAAATTTTCATTTGCAATTATGGTTACTTTGTAAAGAGAGCCGATTAAATCGCGATTTAGATTTAGAATTAATCGTTGCTACTGAAGTTAGTCGCATCGACAGTTTTGACGGTCCGATTCTATTTTTAACAACTTCCCGACCTTATTCTCGACAAGTTTGTTCGTTTTAGTTTCGCTTTCTCAACATAAAGTTAATGTACATTCGATCCTTGACAGAAGAAAGAGCAAAGAAAATTAATGCAAGAAATGCAATTGAAAAAAAAAAAAAATTAGATTGTCAAAAATAGGGCTACAAAAACAATTAATTCTCTGCTAAAATTCCAACATTGATTAAACTTTGAAAGTGTACTCGCGCTAAGCTCGTTTCGCGCCATTAGGGTTCTGTGTGCCGATTGAGAGAATTGAAACTTGGAAACCGAGATTATTCGCTTGACAGCGTTGTTTCGCAAATCTCTTTCCGGATTCTTATCACGCGATAACGCGTGCCAGCCTGTCGCGCGAACGATTAAGCCTTTCGTACGTCAAGACTCGAATCGATCCTCGAGCGCGGGGAGAGGGCGGGAAGCATCGTGACGTTTGAACAAGAAACGGACAAAGAGTGAACGAGGGAGAAACAGACGAACAAATCGACAGCTCATCGCATCGGTAAACTGGATTAACCCGACGAACCGGGTTCCTCGGTCGCGCGACGATGTACGCGCGCTTCTTTGAGCAAAAAAAACCGGTGACGGTAAGAGAGAGAAAGAGAAAGAGAGAGAGAGAAAGAGAAAGAGAGATGGCAAGAGGGGGCGAAGGGGACTAGAGGGAAGTGAGAGAACCGCACGGACGAGCGGGAGTCGGTGAGGGAGAGAAACACGGAAAAGGGGGTGGGAGGGGAGCCAGGAGGATGCTCGAGAAAAATGGAGTTGGCGAGCGATCAATGGCCGGCGTAGAGTTTTCACAAAAATTTCCCATCTTTCCATATTCCTGCCACGCATAGGGATACGTACTTTTCTCTCGCCTGAGAGTCCGATGGCACGGACGACCCTTTTCCCTTCGCGTACATGGTCGCCGTGGTGGCCGGTCAATCCTTCCACCGTAAACACACAAGTGCGCCGCCGTTCCTTCGTGCGCCGCTGGAAGTCGCGCACTCGGCTCGGACGGCCGAGTGAAAAGAACGGGAGATCGGGGACTCTCGCGCGCGCGCGCGCACGTCCGTGTGCGCGCCCGTCGTGCGTGTGTCCGTGTGTGCGGTTCACCGTCTATCTCGCTCGCTCGCTCACCAACGGCCGATGATAATCCCTTCGGCGTGCAGCAGCCGCCGCCGTCGTCGTCGTCGCCACCGTTGGTTGTTGCCGCTGCTGCTTACGACAATGTGAGACTCGTATCAAACACGAACGTAGACGAAACCGAAAAAAGGTGCAACCACTCGCGTCCGACGCGCTCTCTCTCTCTCTCTCTCTCTCTCTCACTCCCTCTCTCTATCTGTCTCGCTTGGGAGGTGAGTTTCTCTCTCTCTCTCTCTCTCTCCTTTTCTCGCGCACGTCCGTGTGCGCGCCCGTCGTGCGTGTGTCCGTGTGTGCGGTTCACCGTCTATCTCGCTCGCTCGCTCACCAACGGCCGATGATAATCCCTTCGGCGTGCAGCAGCCGCCGCCGTCGTCGTCGTCGCCACCGTTGGTTGTTGCCGCTGCTGCTTACGACAATGTGAGACTCGTATCAAACACGAACGTAGACGAAACCGAAAAAAGGTGCAACTACTCGCGTCCGACGCGCTCTCTCTCTCTCTCTCTCTCTCTCTCTCTCTCTCTCACTCCCTCTCTCTATCTGTCTCGCTTGGGAGGTGAGTTTCTCTCTCTCTCTCTCTCTCTCTCTTTCTCTCGCCCGCACACAGACAAGACGAAGGTCTTCTTCCTCACGCTTTCGTCGCGTCACGTCACGAAAGCTGTCGTCTCACAACCGGAGCGAGGTTTCTACTACGCGATATTGGAGCGATACGGTGCGACGCATCACGGCGTCGTCGTCGTCGTCGGATTCAGGTGCGTCTTTAGCGGCGCCTCGTCGCCGCAACCGCCGTCGCCGTCCTCATCCTTCCACTGTACTTCCTTCCGGACACTGTGGTATTACGGTATTTCGTATTATAATATAATATATACGACGCTTACGCGCGCGTTCTATTGTCTTCGATCGCGATACCGTGTCACTCGCGTCGTCGTCGGTCTCTCACTTCACACCCGTCGCTCACTTCACTAGCCAACCACCGTCGTCGGCTTCGTCTCCCCTCGCCGCATCATACCGGGATCGTATCGCACAGGACTCGGACCCGGTCGTCGTGATCGCCGCACCGAAGACGCGGCCTTCGTTCTCGACGAGTCTCGTTTTGTCGCGCACGCTGACCGAGAGCGTCTCGCGACACGGGAACGGTGGTATCGCTACGTAACTGCAACCGTGGTGTGCAACACACGTACACATCTACGCGTGCGCACGTACGCAGTATGCAACACACACGCGCGGGAGAGAGGGAAGACGAACTGAACTTACCGTCGTGTAAACACGGGCAAGTTCGGAAGTGTAGCTCGTAGATTTTGCACGCGCTGCACGACTACACGACTACACGCAGATAAGTAGACGGGTAGATACGCGATACGCGCCCCTCTCTCCTCTCCCCCTCCACTGTTCGACTCTCGTCGCGCTTCGTCTCGCTCGCTCGCTCTTCCCTCTCGCTCCATCTCACGGCCATATCGACGCGCACCGTCCTTGTCCCTCGCATCGGCTGGGAGCACGATGCGCGCGCATCGCCGTTTGTTATGTCAGGATCGTACATACAACGAACAAACCGGGGGGGCCACGAGCGTCAGCTTTCCTTGAAACCACGATTTTTCTTCTCGTATCGATACGCGCGAGAAAGATCGGGTATAATGTAACTCGAAATCATTTTATTCCCACGATTCCTCGACGGGCATCGCGTTCCTTTTTTCGTCGCGCTAGAGAATTTTCTTCTTTCAGTTTCTTATCGATACTGGCGTTTACCGATAGCGATAATCCTGAACTCGTTTATAATTAAATGTATAAATAATTGCACATACGAGGCGTTGACATTAATGCTGGAATTTTAGAATATTTAAGCGACAGCACAGATTACGCCTATTGCCAATTCCCTAGAGCGATGAAAGACTGATTGCGGTCGAGTTATTTTAATCTACAGTGCAAAAAAGACTCAAAAGTTTCTGTCTTATCCACAAAGAAGAAAATACGTCTTTCTCTAGATGTATTATTTTGTCACAGTGCGAACAATGCACTAGGTACCCCCTAAAGTTATTCTATAATATTTGAACGGAATATGTCTTTTGTTTATACTATTTGTTCTATAGTTCTATTTCGTATAGTCGCATAAAAAGAATCTATGTGTCACCGAGTATTCTCTGGAGAGGAAACCGGGCATTAACACACTTGGCTTACTTTATTGCAAGAGAGTCATATAAGCTACCTAAACAAATTGAATTTCTTTTATTTTACACACATACATACATACATACACACAAAAGAAAATAAGGGTCGTCGATACCTGAAGCGCAGTTGAAAAGATCAACTGGATTTTCATCCAGTTGATCTTTTCAAGAGAAAGAGGGGGGAGAAAGAAAGTTTCACAAAATCACAGAAAATATTTTACAACAAAGAATCGTTACGTCATAATTTTTTACCTGAAACTATCGTAAATTCATCAATGTCATAAAATACTAAGTATTTACGAAAATTTATCGTACTTTATCGAATGTTGCGTTGAATATCTCTCTATGTTTGACGCGTTTGCAATATACGCTATCGATAAATAAATTACATTGCAGTAAAAAGTGACAGCTAACTACGTTAAATTTATGCGCGACAAGTTTTACGTAATTTCATTTCTCGCATATGCTACGGGATAATTAAAATATATTTAATTTCTTGCCACAATCTTGGCTTAATATAATCTTAGACTTATAGCTATAGTATATAACAAGATTGTTGTAGGATTATTTTGCCGTTATCTCCCTAACATAAGCGTGGCCGAGTGCATTTTTGGCGCGCAAGGATATTCCGCGATAAATACGCCTGGCGATATGACGGGATATATCACGGGATGATACCATCGTTGACAAAAATGCACCGATATTGGGATAGGTCGATATTTCGATATTGCGAATAAAGGCGCAGGCGTAAAACAAGCGAGAAATTATACGCGAAACACGTCGACGCAGCACATTGCTGAATAAAGGACGAAGTTGTCCCAAAAAGGACCTGCCCTTAACGAGGGACGAAGAAGAACGGCACTCGGGCTCGCTCTCTTTCTCTCTCGCGATACGTCACTGGCTGCAACTCGGCGCCCGATTGGAGGACGAACCGCTGCATACACACGGAGCATAATATACACGGTGTGCGCACACCGTCGACTACTATCGGCGTGCGTACGTCGACACAGAACGCGCGTCGTGAAAACGCAGAGACGTGGACGAGATGGTTGGCAGAGGGGAAACGGGGGTGAAGGGACGAGGTAGGTTGGTAGAAATGACAGGGAGCCGGGGGGAAACGAAGAACCGCCGGTACGCCCGATCACGCCCGAAGCCAGACGGACGCGACCGATGCAAAATAGTCGACAATTGACGCGATAGAGAGTTTGGCGAGGGGGGTAGCGCGGTACGGGCGGGAGGAGACACGCTGTTCTCTCGGGTGAACCGCTTCCCCTTTTTCAATTTTATCAAATGATCGACGTCGTTATTATGCGAAATAGGTAAAACTCTTTCGTAATTATTTCGCTTCTTCCCCTCTTCGCGCGAATTAATCCGAAAAGAAGAGCGTAATAATAAATCACGTAAAGATGTTATCCGTATCTTATAGAATTAACCGGGAGACTTACTTGGAGAACTCAAACTATGTATATAGTAAGAGAGATATATATGTAATATGTATATATGAGCATACATTTTTTATTTGGATTCCTGTCACAAAGTGCGATCTGTATGCATCGTATTCGATCTATCTCTACCAGATGATTCTTCGCGTGACTATATAAAAATAAATTTCTCGATGTTTAGCCGCTTTCGCATTCATATATGGACGGTCCGGGCACAATTACATGGGAGGAATTTCTCGAGGATGCAGAAAGGTTTCTTTTTGTCTCAGACAGGATATCGGATGGATGGGAACTTCGCGGGGATAAGGTACAACTCTATGTTATTTTATATATCGAATTTCTTACTCCCGTATCGAATGTAAAATATGCAAATTGGATGGTACTAATATATATTGTCAATGTACCATTTGTAATTACACATCGCGTTGTTGATTGCAAATATACGAAATATATTTCATAATATTTGAACGTATTCAAAATGATCTTACTCATGCGCACCTCGGGTGGATATTGAAGTCACGGATACTTGAACACAAGCCAAAGTTTAAGAAATAGATTTATTGTTTTGGCGATGTGTTCATCGTAATTTCGTAAATTTCGTATGAAACGTCTTTTTTATTATCTAATGATATATACGCTTAGGGTATTCCTGGACAAGCGTATTTATTTAGAAGAACCAAGTGTTTCGTGTCGAGCGACTCCGCTATGAGAGACGACAAATCGACCGACGACGACGAGGAATTCCATGTGAAATTTCAGGAGGATCCGCACGAGGCTTGTTCCACAATCGAAACGCCTTTCATCACCGAGCATCACATTTTGTGGTCCATCAGTTACGGCGTTCCAATTCTCTACTTTAATAAATGGAGATCAGGTAACTCACCATCTTGATCGCAAAAAAAAAAAAAACATGATTTACTTGGCAAAAACGTATGTGAAAAATAACACGTGTCACTTAGATATCACATGATTTTCGTGGGAACAACTTTTATGGAAAAATATAAATCTGTTACCGAGAAAAAAATAAGACACATAAAATGCATTTCAGAATTTCGAAAATTATAGAAATAAATACATAATTTGCACGGTTGTTGACACATTCGTGCCTCTCCCATCTCGTATGCATCGTTTATTGATTATAAACGCAAACGTGTTCGCTTATTTCGATATTCGCGCAGATATTCCGACGGTATAATTAATCTCGATAACGCATTTTAACGGAGCGGAAATGCGTCATACCGTTTAGATTAATTATTAACGCTGGTCATCTTTTACATATTCGTCAATGAGAAGAAATTGTCGTGAGAGAGAAAGAGTTCTGATGTTATTACTTTTTTTTTAGATTTCCCCGGTATTAACCCAATGAGCGTAAATGAAGCTCAAACAATTCACGATTCCAAATTAAATTACATGGAATTATCGCAAGCGATTCATCCTATCGTCGGCACTCCGTTCTTGCAATTACATCCGTGTCTCTCGCAGGAGTTGCTACGAAGCATGTCGAAGAGGTGAGAAACAACGCGAGCATTAAGGGAAAGAATAATAGAAAAATAAAAATAAAATAAAAATTATTTTTAAAATACTTTACATTTAAATATTTCTTCATCGAAGGATTTTATAAATGTTGCAGCAAGAATAAACTTGTCAGTTGGCTGAGCTGCGTAGCACCCGCGGCCATAAATCTCAAAATACATTCGGAATATTACAAGCTGACTTACTGAGGAATCTAGCTGTCTCAAACTATCAAAGAAAAAGTAAACATTTAATAGTAAACAAATCGCAGATTTGTCTATGCGAGGATACTCTTCATCAACGTTTATCTCCAGTTAACGAGAGAAGAGAGAAAGAGAGAGAAAGAAAGAAAAAGGTATTACTTTTATAACGTCAGAAATAGGTACTGGTTAAGTGGCCATTTACCGATGACCGGTCATTCATCCGTACCTACGTACCTATACATAGCATTTACTTTACGTTTCGCGAGACTATTTGCGAGAAGCTTAATCTCATCTCCGCTCGCGAGCGTATGCGAATAAATAATTCCGGTCACGAGTATTCTCGATGGCGACAATTCAAATAGAATCTCTTCGCATACAACGGCGGCAAATCTAGCATTGACCTACGACGGTACCGGTTGAATTGTTCGCAATTGAATATTCAGGCAAAAGAGCGGAGCGTGGAAAAGAGAGCACGGTAATTAATGCGGTCGCGCATGACAATTAACTCGCGCAAGGACAATTTGCGTGCGGCCCCGGAATATTCATTCCCGACGCAGTTTTCATACGCACGTGTACAGTCGGGTGTATAAATGGTACCCACATTCGCGCCGATGTATTTTTGCGATCCTCCTCATTCCTCATGAAGGGGGAGTAATAGAATCGTGTATGATTAATTTTGTAAATGGAAATGAATTTTCCTCCAGTATTATGGAAAACTCTCTTTGATCGCGTTTAATGTAAGCGCATCGAACAGTGTTAAAACGTAGCCGACTACACGCTCCCATCCTTTCGTCGTGACTTGCGTTCGCGCATTCGCGTAGCACGCGCGCCAGTGGCTCTCAACTTTTTGTCATGACCGGCGACGCAGACAATAATCCCGTTAGTCTTCCATTTCTTTCATGAGCATCCGCTTCTCATGAAAACACGTGCTGTTTTAAATAAAAATAGCAATTATACGTTGTTATTCATATATAGCCTCCATTTAGATCGTATCTTGATTTTATTTCATAGACACGTCGCGCAAATGTCGAGAAGATTTATTTTTTATTCTGAGCGATGAGAAGAAGCGGGGAAAGAGCACGGATGAATGGAGCGATTCGATCTGTTCGATACACGTCCTGAGAGAATAATCGAAATTATTTTTACATGTAGATCACGAATCATTTATCAAGCTCGGATAACACTTATTAACGTTGACTGTGTATTTCCGCTGGCGCGGGCTGAAAGATCGGATTGTTGCCGTTAGAAAAAACGGCACGTTTTCCTTCTCTTTCTCCTTCTCTTTCTCCTTCTATGGCTTTAAATGAATGCGTAATCGATGACTGCTCGCTATATTTGCGTTGATATTTATATAATTTTTATGTATGTATTTTGATTACCTCTTTTTATTAACTCTTTAACTATAGCATTTTTAATTGCTCTTTTGCAATTGCAGGCAAGTAAATGGAAATACAGTATACTACAATTATACGATATGTCGTCACACACACAAGATCAATTATTTCCATCTAAATCAGCATCATATCTGTTATATAATATAACAGTGAACAGGTTTAATCAATCATTATAAAATTTCCAATATATAGCTAAATGCAATGTGTGCATATTTATAGCTAGGATTAAAAACGCAATGAATATATGGCATGATAAAGGTATAATATCATCCTAAATACATATATATTTTCAAGATAAATTTCTACAATGCAATGACACGCGTATATGTAAAATGCCAAATTCTTATTTCTTGTTTTAGTTCATTATACTATTGCTCCCTGATACAGATATAGCGAAGCAAATAATCTATCGAGGCAATAGCCAGCTGGCTCCACCTATAAAGGTGATGGAACCGCGCGGTCGGATAGAAAGGCCGATTCCTCGTCGCCCGCGCGCGCTTTTCGAACTCAAGCTTGGCTCAAATTACCCCGCGCTCGAGTATCGTACGGTTCAATCTCGCGTGTGCTCTCGCGACTGTCTCCACGCAACAGGCGCGGCTAGTCGTCGCGTAGCGCACGCGTGTAGCAAGTAATCCCGCGTCTCGCCAGCTGCCGGATAACGGCGTTCTCTCTCTCGGTGTCACGGTGAATCGCGAATTCCTGTTCGAAAAAACGGACGGCAAGTATATGCGTTTCCATAAAGTCGACGGACGTAGGAAAGAGACTGGATTCTCCCGTGCAACGCCGTGTTCTGAAAATCGATAAAAAAGAAGAGGGAGAAAGGGTTCATAATCAACAGGAGATGAAGAATGCGAGTCCGAGACGGATCGCGCGCCAAAACGGATGCTGCATACTCCGAATTTGACTCAACAACGGCGCCAACTTCTTGAGAAGAACAGCACGCGTTTCTCCCCTCTTTTATCAAGTATGTTATTGTCAAGAATATCACACCGATTTTTCTGTCGCATGTGTGTGAGCAACAGTGTGGTAAAATTTAAATGATAATTCAAGATGCGCGAAAGGAGGGAGACGTGTTTCGGCGCCTCGTTCATTACCCGAATTTTAGGAGCAGGCGTTGTATCGATCCTCGCGATGCGTCGCGTGGGCAGTACCTCCTGACATCTGATTCGTTGCGTTCGTCAGACGGAAATAGAAGCGCGCACATAGAATCCGGGTGACAATGAATTTGCCATGGCGACCGCGCAAAGTCGGTGGAGGAGAGGACAAGGAGGAGATGAAGGAGGGCAGAGCGTGAGCGCGGGATATCTACTCTGTTCCTGAGAATGCTCCCATCGTGAACAGGAATTACAAAAGTCTTTCGCTTCTTTTCGCAGACTCATGCTTACTCTGCCGGTTTTTAACGAATGATATCAGAGATCATCGAGACAAGTAGAGTAAAGCGAAGCGAGATAATGATCTATCCAAAATTGTTCAAAATATTACCATTCGAGAGAGACATAAAAAGGATAGAGAGAAAGAGAAAAGTATAATTTCCGTGCGATCTTATTGAGGATATTCGTCGAAACGTACACACACTCATCCGTGGATTAAACATAATTTTTTGCTTCATCTACCTAATCGTGGGTTATTTCTCTCTCTTTCTCTCTCTTTCTTTCTCTCTCTCTCTCTCTCTCTCTCTCTTTCTGTCTTATCCGCGCTCCACCCTTCTCTCGCGCGCTTTTCGAACGCGTGGCATGAACGTCACACGCGCGCTACTATCCTAACCGTCCACACACCATACTATAAAGAAGCAACTTTATGCCGCACCGCCACAGTCCCGCGATCGTCGTCGCGTCGCGCGCAACCGAGGTTCATATTATCCGGGAGCGCGTGCAATCGCGAGACACGCACGTTTAGCACGAGATATCGCGATTGGTTATCGCGACCCGCGACGCTCGTTAGTGTGTCATCTCAACGGTACGCGAGTACTCTGTCTTTTGATGAATGACTTAAGAATATTGTCTGCGCGATAAAAATATTGATATATATATGTATATATACGAAGCGCCGGAAGAGTAGCTCCGAAAATTGAGAAAAAGAATTTTGAAATTGTATTCTTTGAAATTGAAGTGCGACGAGTTTATTCGTATCTTGAAGTAAACAATAAGTGCACGTTTTCCTTGTACGGGCTTATTAATATGCGGTTTAGCAATATGCGGGAAGACTAAACACATGTCTGTTTAGATCGAATTATCATTCATGTGACTTTAATCAATTTGAACTTACACAGATGTTTTTGCATAAATGAAAGGTTTTTTATCGCTTAAGATGAAGTACAGCATGAACTTGTATTCTATCCTAAAATAAATTTACTTATCTATCTATTTATTATCTACATATAAATCTCACATAATATTTTATCTTATCTTAAAATAAATCTATCTTACATTTGTATATAGAGAAAGATATTGGCGTAACGAAAATGTATACAAAATTTTCAATTTAATTTATAATCTATTTTCCATGATTAAAAACCTTTCTTCATATTTATTGTTTTTTTTTTTTCACTCAAGAAAAAACGTAAGCAAAAAGATTGCAAAAAAAAGATATGATAAACGAAGGCCGTGCGAATGTTGTGTACAGGTCGACATTTTGATTAATGAATGCTCATGCAAACGATTATAGGTCCGAAGGTTATACGAAATTAATCGCAAACGATGCAACAAAATCAGGGAGCTTAAATTTGAAGCGAGGAGACCGTAAAGGGACATTTTAGGACCTTTTATTACCGGTCGTCCCGCGCTTGATTGCACGTTACACGCTAAGGTGTACGCCGAAATAATCGACGGTCGACGAGGCGTGAAACGTATCGCCGGCTATTCCGCACGATTAACTCACGAGTCCATCTTTTCTTGTGTCGTAATTAAAGTTGTCAAACCGCTTACGCGCCTTGTAACGAATCCAAGCCTCTTCCGTCTCTACCATCTCTTCCGTCGCGATGCTAATGGAATCGGATGCGTGTTATATGCAAAATTGCTTAATAATAAGTCACGAATAAATTACGTCGTACTGGAATTGGCTACAATAATTTTGTAGTGCAATTATCACGAATTATTCTGTTAATTATGGAGAATATAATTTTTGTAATGATTGATTTGCTGTATCCTATTAGATCAACAGCTGGTTATCTCTTCATTCCATCGATAAACGTATTATATAATAGATTACATGTCGTACACAGACATGTGTTGCATTAATTGCGTTGCTTATAATTTATCAAATGGCTCGTTCAAGGATTTTGATTACATTAATATTAAAATAGTAAACATATATGCACAAAAAGAGAGAGAGAGGGAGAAAATTAAAAAAAGAGAAATATGACTGACAGCGCGCAATTCTGTTGACAAGTTAACAAGTGTCATAGCATAACGACCGATATCTGTTGCTGTGCGTTACGATGAAAAAGCAAATCGGATTATATATTCGTACAGATTTTTTTTTTTTTTGCATTCGCGGAAAATACTTGTTCTTGACACTTGTTACGTAGAAAAATACGACAAAGATTACTGCTCATTAACGTCGTGCGCGTTTGATCACAAGCCGTATTACAGCGTTGAAAATAAATGCTAAAAAAACGTCGATAAGTATAGAATGTGTACGGGTTAAAAATTTAACGCGTATTATTAATATTATAACGCGTTGTTAATCTTCTGTGTTGCAGATAACAACAGAATGACTGCTCATTAATCGACGAATATTTGCATTTCCGTTTCTCGCCAGTGACTGCCACTGTCAAATTTGCCAAAGTAACTGGAACACTCAAGAAAAAACGTAAGCAAAAAGATTGCAAAAAAAAGATATGATAAACGAAGGCCGTGCGAATGTTGTGTACAGGTCGACATTTTGATTAATGAATGCTCATGCAAACGATTATAGGTCCGAAGGTTATACGAAATTAATCGCAAACGATGCAACAAAATCAGGGAGCTTAAATTTGAAGCGAGGAGACCGTAAAGGGACATTTTAGGACCTTTTATTACCGGTCGTCCCGCGCTTGATTGCACGTTACACGCTAAGGTGTACGCCGAAATAATCGACGGTCGACGAGGCGTGAAACGTATCGCCGGCTATTCCGCACGATTAACTCACGAGTCCATCTTTTCTTGTGTCGTAATTAAAGTTGTCAAACCGCTTACGCGCCTTGTAACGAATCCAAGCCTCTTCCGTCTCTACCATCTCTTCCGTCGCGATGCTAATGGAATCGGATGCGTGTTATATGCAAAATTGCTTAATAATAAGTCACGAATAAATTACGTCGTACTGGAATTGGCTACAATAATTTTGTAGTGCAATTATCACGAATTATTCTGTTAATTATGGAGAATATAATTTTTGTAATGATTGATTTGCTGTATCCTATTAGATCAACAGCTGGTTATCTCTTCATTCCATCGATAAACGTATTATATAATAGATTACATGTCGTACACAGACATGTGTTGCATTAATTGCGTTGCTTATAATTTATCAAATGGCTCGTTCAAGGATTTTGATTACATTAATATTAAAATAGTAAACATATATGCACAAAAAGAGAGAGAGAGGGAGAAAATTAAAAAAAGAGAAATATGACTGACAGCGCGCAATTCTGTTGACAAGTTAACAAGTGTCATAGCATAACGACCGATATCTGTTGCTGTGCGTTACGATGAAAAAGCAAATCGGATTATATATTCGTACAGATTTTTTTTTTTTTTTGCATTCGCGGAAAATACTTGTTCTTGACACTTGTTACGTAGAAAAATACGACAAAGATTACTGCTCATTAACGTCGTGCGCGTTTGATCACAAGCCGTATTACAGCGTTGAAAATAAATGCTAAAAAAACGTCGATAAGTATAGAATGTGTACGGGTTAAAAATTTAACGCGTATTATTAATATTATAACGCGTTGTTAATCTTCTGTGTTGCAGATAACAACAGAATGACTGCTCATTAATCGACGAATATTTGCATTTCCGTTTCTCGCCAGTGACTGCCACTGTCAAATTTGCCAAAGTAACTGGAACGAATCGTATCGCCAAAAGTGACAATAAGTGAGTTTTGCTCCGAAAAAAAAGAGAAAGAAAGAGACAACGGTTGGAATTCGTTCGGATGAGGAAAGGCTCATTTTCGCAGCGAGATCGGACGTAGCCGAAACAAGAGAAGAATCGCATCAGCGGCGGATCGTCGTAATCGAGTGGGCAAGCCGCCGACAAACAATAGGGAGATCTGGTAGCGGCTTCCGATGGGGTCGTAACCGCCGTACAGCGCGCGTATTCGTATATCGCGATGATAGGCTAGCCGGTAGCGGCAGGAAGAGATCGTCGTAGGGGGAGATCGCCATAGCTAATCGTACCACCCAAGGTGGCATAGATTGAGAGCCCCATCAGCATACATCCTCTCCTAGCTAACGAGATACCCAGCGTCCATCTAGTTCGTACGCGCATCGTTACCTCGCATCGACGACGGTGTTCCGTGCATCAACTTTTCCGGAAGCGTCCCTCGGACAATCGATTTGCGATTTAATCCGATTCAGCGAATCGCTAAATTGCATTCCGCTTGTAATTGTAGTGAGAAAAAAAGGAGAAAGAGAAAGAGAAAGGGGAAATCGATCGGGATTAGCGTTTTAATCGACGTTGGAGCGTCTCATCTGCACGCGTCCTCGACCTCTTTTTCTTATCGTCCTTCGCTTCTCATCCCTCTCGGCTTAATCTCTTCGTCGTCACTACCACGACGTGCATTTATTCCCAAAGAAACGACGACGCGAGAGGGATAAAAAGAGGGAGAGAGAGATACAGAGATTTGCTCTTAGTGCCCCTCGACGATACACAGCTCCGGTGATCTTCTTCCCCACCGGGACGCTCGCCGCTTCCGGCTAACTGGAAGTGACGCTCTATGTAAACGGTTTTGCCGAGCGGCTCTCATTGGAACGCACAGGACATAGGAAGCGCATCATGGAAGTAGCGAGCGAGTTGTAAGTATCTCTGCATGCGAACTTTATTTTTCTTAACTACTGTTTTTTCTTACAAATGATTCAACTTGAATAGCGAAATTTCATTTGAGCATAAATCTATGTGTTTATTATGTTATTTGTCCGCGTATCTTTCTCGAGGAGCAATGTATTTCTATTTTTAATGACGCAATTAGTTGGCCATTTGTTTGGATTATATTGGATTATTACGATGAGCTATCGTCGCTAGACTGCTGATAATCATACACGACACGTGTATCGAATAAACTTTGCCCTCTGTCATTTGGATCTTATGTGACCCAGTTTCCCCCGGGATTTGTTGCCTAGACCCATAAAGAAATTCACGCAACATGTTTTTTGATAACGACGATTTTCAAGAGAATCCGCAATTCAAAAATAACTATCTCGCATAATACTTGATTTAAACATATTTCTTAATTCGAAATGTATTTTATTCTTCTTAAATTAATTTGCAGTTGCAATTAATTTCTCTAGATTTTTACATATTATGTAATATATTTTTAAGTTTAAACAGGTGATTATTATCGCCTTATGTTTTTACGATACACATCTTTATACGCGTTTATTTGTCAATAATCACACAGTAAAATATTAAACATCTATATCGATATATTGACTTTCATGTCATCTCTTATTCTTGAATAAAGTGGATTTTAGTCCTGTTAGTAGCTTGTAGAAGAGACTCGACCTCAATTCTTTTTTTCTCGACGATCCATTGTTGTTATCGAATCGTAAATAAAGAGTTGAGTGATTTATTCATGGTAAAAGTTAATGACATATCAATTTAATGTAATAATCTCTTAAATGCGCGAACGTTAAAAAATTTTAAGATAATGTCTTGGAATTTGGCGCATATTTTGCAGCAATATGACGCACTTGAACTTGTAATCATTGACTGTTCGTGTGAGATGTGTGTAGCGAAAAAATATATCGCGGAGATTAGAACATAAACATTATAAAAGGAGTGTTTATCTAACGTTATATCGCGCGTTGTATGCAAAATAAATACGTAGCATAACATGTCGATAGTTTGCTTCACGAAGTCTGTAAAATGTGCGAGAATTAAAACGCGATACAACTTTTGTATACAAGGTGATCTTTAAATTTATTACGATTTGCGCCATTAGAAATGCAAATGCATATCGCACTTTAACGACGCCGTGAATGGAAGCTACCCTGTATATACATGCATATATATGCAGTTGTGATCTATTATGTGCCGCGTCGTATATCGCATTCAGCGGCAACGGGATTCATTGGCACAGAATTCCATAATGGCAACAGCGGTACTTGCCGGCTACTCATTAAATCATTGTCAGACTCGTTCTTTGTGATAAGGAACGGAGGGAGAAGACGACGGTTGCGCACATAACGCATAAGAAAAATTATTATTCATTGCGTGATTAAACTGTGCGCAGCCTTTGCTCTATCTGTGGATCAGCATCCCCGTGTATGCTTTTCGGATATTTTTTCAAAATCAATCAAAATTATCAAAATTCCATCGTGAATTACAGATCGTTTAGACCCGGTCTTTGTTATCTTTTGGAGTACGAAAATATAGAGATAACTCCATCAAATTTGTATAAAAAGACTGTAAAACACGACAGTAAAATTTTTGATTGAAAGAGATCTTAATTATAAATGAGAACGAGATAAGCTTGAAACGCGCACTCGGAAATGTGCGAATGAAAAATGTATACGTATCGTAGCAATTGCGCATGTTTGCCCCCTTATTGCTGATAAGGAAATATAATGATTTATTTCTATCGTTCGAAGCGACTACAATTGCAAATTTATTTCATATCTCGTACGATCGATGTGATCGATGGAATTTGATTAAGCGGGATAGGCGTGCCGCGGTCTTGTCGCATAGCGTGAGCATATTTTACTTTTGATCAGATTTTATTAGCAGAGAATTATCTGCTCTTAATGAGCTATGCGACGTATCGATCCGAAATAATGGATGTTTTCCGTCATTTCTTGATCGTCGACGATGAAATACTCTTCGATTTCCCTGTCACTTCTCTCGTCGAGAAGCTTTGCATCTTTCATTAACCTTTCATTTTCATTGTAGCCTAAGGGTATCGATTACAAAGTGACACGTGTAGAATCGGTTGTAGTTTGCATGCTAATCAAAAAAATAGAAAGGTCGCGCGTTAAACATCTTTTATCAAAATTTTTGTCTCCTAGTGATATTCGAAATCAGGTTGTAATTTTTTATTTTTTTTTTATTTTACAAAGTAAAATTGTAAATATATCAAACTTTGAGGCAATGAAATATTGAGTATCGATGAGATTCTCGGGTAGTCCAAAGAAAATCTTTTTCAGATTTCCGACCAAATGACGTTGGTCTTTCGAAATACATATGAGAGAGAGAGACACATGCATCTCGTAAATTTTGCATTAGTGTCAAGTGCAACTTCTTATATAAGCAATGTATTCAACAAGTTGTTTGCCGGAGATAATTTTGGAACTTTCATCGAAGCCAACATCATATATAATATGGCATTGAACGTTCAGCTCGTACGCCACGTGTCACTATTATTCTACTGTACAATTCGACGCCAATTAATCTTATTGTAACCGTATCTAATTTATCCATCGCTAGTTTGTACGCAGGAAAATTGAAAATTTGGGTGTGAAAATTGAAATTTTGGATGTGAAAGATGATGTGAGACAAAAAACGATATTATTACGTCTATTTCTAATCGCACGTTTAAATCTTTTCGCGTTGATCGTTTGCGTACAAGTTTCCATAAACACAGTTGTCCTACATACTGATTTTTCTCACTTCCACGAAATGCAAACGATGGTTCTACTCGATGTGCTCAAAAGCCGTAAAATTTTTATTTCCCGACGCGTCACCTTGACGTCAACGAAAAAAAAAAAAAAAAAAAAAAAACCGCGAGAGAGAAAAAAAAACACGATTCACGCCGGAAATGTCATTGAAGCTCGGCGTTAATTCTCAGGGACGATTTTTTCTCATCTGTCCGCGGCTGGACGGGGATATTTTTCAACTATGGCGTGACACACGTGTCGCTCTTCATATGTGAATAACGATACGCGCCGAGTTTCGTCACGCTATCAGCTGATTAACTGCTTAAAAGTCATCTCGCGCTCGTTGACCTCGATGTTTCCCATTCATCTATCGTTCGCTAGATCCGAAATTCTCATCGCAGGAATTTAACGCTTAATGAGAGATATCGCGTTGCGAAATTTAAGGCTGGGGAATTTATCCGGTCATCTCCAGGGGTCTCTTTCGTTGAATCCAATTTGCGTATGTGTGTTATAGTATTTGTAGTTAATTACAATTAAAGATAAGATAAAAATACCGGTTAATGTCAATAGGATACAAAAATAGGACGCGGGGGACGGCCCCCTACGTTACGTATCAGAATTCGTCCGGAACCTTGATGCGAGACAAGAACACAATAGCACCATCCGCGAAACGATCCATGACGAGCGCCCACGTGTGCGTTGCTATCATATTTTTTATCGTTACCTTCGTCAAGTCCGGGAATTTATCATCGAGATGTTCTCTCTTTTCTTTTCTATTTCGTTATTAACACGAACTACGAGACTCATTTTGATAGGCGCGTACAACAGCCGACAATACATGCCACGCTTCTGCGTGGTGTTCTATGCTCGTGACTACGTGTACCCGGAAGAACCTCGAAGCATACGAGATTGCTCGAAAAAAACTTGGCAAAGATTAGTAAATTTAAGTTCGACATCGACAATTTGTACACGTTGGCTTCGACAATTTCTATTTATTATTATTTTTTTTATTAAGCGTGATACTGTATTTTTTATCGGCAAAATAGATAGAATCCGGACTATTGGTGTCGTCAAATATTAATATTGATGATATCACGATCATTAGTATTAACATTAGGATGCAATGCCGCGCTTTTGTATGAATAACGTTGGATACAGATAAACCACTGTACATCTTAGGTTGATGATGTAACCGTAGCCAAAAAATTTACACAAGTGGATATCCCTGACCGATTTTCGGAGCGACACGTGCCATCGAGATGAGTTTTGTTCGACGGTATCTCGCAACGATTTTTGCATAAATTTTATGGCTGACAATCGACAGTCCGCATATTTGTTCTCTAACAGATCTCCTTTTAATCCACACGCCGATTATCACAATTCGCTTCTTTTGCATATTGCCTTTTGCGTTCCTTGTGGCGTCACACGTTGTCGTAATAGCGTGGGACGAATTTTATGTCTGAATCGCTCTGATCTCGTAATTTGCGATAAGATTGAATTTCAACGATTGTCGGACGACATATAAAGTGTATTTATTTACGCGACATGTATACTGAATACAGAGAGCACGTAATCATCTATTAATAATCAGAGATTCTTCTATGCTCTCTCTCTAGTCGAGACATCTTGGAAAGCGACTATTGAGCATGCGAAGTGTAGTAGAGATGCAAATTAAAGTGTTGGCTTGTAATAAAGAACAGTGAAGAAGCATCTAATGCTTCAAGGCAATAACGAGGTAATTTTTTTCTAGAGCTTTTTATATCAATTTTTAGATATGCACCTGCATCTACTTTATTAATTGAATTAAGCGTTAAGCGCAAAACTAAAGTACCTCCGCAATAAAGTCATATCAGTAAACGTAATAATAATAAAAATGTGTTCTTGCGTATTGGCTTAAATACAATACATCGCGGCGTTCGACAGATCTTTATCACGCAGCATTAATAATAGTTGATCCGACAATAATTCGCAGCAGTGTAATTTCTTGTCTCTTGCCAACTACACATCCAAGTGTAGCGCGCGTGGGTGTTGTCGATACTTCTACGATAGTTCTTCTTACGTGCATTATCACGTAATATCTAGCGCGGAAAAAAAATATCTGTTTTGACAATTTTGTCTATTATTTAATTTAATATAAAATATTAATCGGCTTCTCTCATCATAATTCGTGTCTAATTTCGATTTGGAAACATCGCATCTTCTCTTTTATGACACGTTACTTTATGTTACGAGCGCTTTTTTTAAAGAGTTAATGTGTGGTCTCTACTCTTAACTAATTTTCTATGTATACTGCCGAGATTTATATGCGTTTCAGAGAATTGGAAAATGAAACGTGTCGCGGTTTCAAATAATAGATGGTTTAAAACAGTCCGTCGCTGAGCGTGAAGGAGAACGGTGATCTTTTTAAAAAGTGCTAGACTTCGTGCTTTGCACGAAATATTTGGGAATTTGAATGTAAATCGAGTGTTAATGTTAGAATAAACAAGTGTTAAAATAAATTGTTTATGTAAATAAAAAAAGTCACGGAAATGAATATATTGCGATTTCTGATAATTTGTTTAACGATTCTAAGATATTAATTTCATAAAATAAATTTTCAAGCTTACATCGTTTTTATTTTGTAATTTCGGTTGCACGAGTATCATGAACGCTGATGGAATAGGGTAAGCAAAATCTATTTACAATCTCGAGACGTGAGAACAAATATTTTTATCTGATGAATAAAATCGACGATAAGTGAAATAATAATAATAATGAAGTTTTTTTATATAAAAAGCTTTGAATTTGCAAGTTTTAAAATGTATTTATGAAACTATATAAATCCTTGCACAGATGCTGTCTTTACAGCATCGCGTCCGAGGTAATAAAAGACTCACCAGTTCATCTTCTTGTCGATCGTAAATAGCGCACAATTCGAAAAAAGATCGTATGTTTTTCGAAATTGATGTTAAGACTAATATTAATTGAGATTAAACTGTTGATATTTTATGAGCTATTATAAGTTCTCGGGAGATTACTAAACTACGCACAATATCTCTCGTTTATTGAAATAATTTCAAAGAAATGTCTTTTATATTTAAGAGATAAATTAATACGAGAAAAAAATTTCCGGTATTAGCATTACACATATACTTATTGATTGTCTGTCAATGTATACACGGAATGTCGACATATATTAGGAAAGTTTTATGTCGCTGTCTATAGTTTTCAAGGTTTATGGAAAATACGGAAAAGTCACGCTCATCGCCAAGAAGATTAATCTCCCGAGCACTTCTCTCTTACTGTTACGTGTTACAGTAATAGTCGTTTTGGAATCGACACGTCAATCACAGATAGTGCCTCTTTTAACTATAAGATTAAATTAAATATGTGCGTGTATTTTTAAATGAGTAATTGTATTTTTATCATTTCGGCAAAAATAGCGAAACTGAAAGAATTTATATATGCAATTAAAACAACATCTCTGCATTTTACGTGCCTAAAATTAAGAATCATTAAAATCATATGTTTTATATATTTCAATGCGTCATCAACGAGTTGTTCGTAATGAGAAATCTGCAAAACGACGCTCATCATCATGAAATAATCGAAACTTTCACGAGAAGATGTTTTGTTGAAAAGTGAACGTATATACAAAAAGATATCGTTGACACGGTTCTTTTTTCAGGTCGCCTTTGTCGGGGTCGGAGAATCAGGGCAAGATCAAGGAAAGGAGCTCGTATTATCCTCAGGAACCCAACAAGAGGCCGCCAACGAGAGGGCAGAAGGTGCGAACGTGCCTGAGACATAATGCTCTAACTATACTGACTGTGTGCGGCGTATTTGGCGGCGTGATACTCGGCATAATCCTGCGATATTCTCGAGAAAAATGGACGCCGCGGGAGATTATGTACATCAATTATCTCGGCGATCTGTTCCTGCGGATGCTCAAGAGTTTGATCCTGCCGTTGATCATTTCGAGTCTGGTGTCGGCCATTGGATCGCTCGATCTGTCACTTAGCGGCAAAATCGGCGCGCGTGCGATCGGTTATTACGCGGCCACGACCATCTGCGCGGTTATATTAGGTCAGTGAAGCCTAATTTTATTTAAAAGCAAGTAATGGCACAGTGCAACAAGAAATAATCTTTTCCGATCACAAGAAAGTGGGTGATCATTTCCTGTAGTTTTTTTATGCTGATTTTAGCCTCTAGATCTCTTACAATTTTAAGAAATTTATGGCTAAAGTTGCAAAAGAGAACTATTTTAATGTATTTTACTATGTTATAATAACTACCATATATAAGATGTTGCAAAAGTTTTGTTGCAATAAAAATTAAGTATAAACTATACTATACTGGCTATAAATTAAGTGAAACAGTGTAATAAATGTAAAAATATTTAAATTTAGGTATGATTAATTCACGTATTATTGATTAACACGATATGTTGAAAGAGAAAAATGTCCGTTATATATATGATCGTATATCTTCTCGTACACAACTGAATACTCTTTAATGTTTTTAAGTAACCGAGCATATTACCGAGGTTAAACGTCAATGATGATGCGCGAATCGCGATGAAAGGATCTCGCCAAGCATCTCTCGCTCGGCACTGCGACGCGCGCGAACAATGATACATTTCTTAGAAACATTGCAACAAACAGCAGATGTCACGAACCCCGCTCATTTACATATCTTTGATGGTCGGAATGCGCGCGATAGCCCTGAATTCTCGTGACTCATTTCGGTTAATTAACGACCGTAATTAACAAAGAACAACGCGTCGGACATGGCCGAAAGATTACTCGGAGATAATTATCTCGCACAATTTTATTTTACAGCTGCTAATCGGGCAACTATGACCTTTTATTGCGTTAATCTGGAGATTAGACCGGTTATAACTCGAAACTTTGCTTATGCGCATATCGTTCAACTTTTTCTCTTGCGTCAATCATTTTCCTCTTGCGATACATCGTCGCACCCTAGCTGAATGTTTCTATTTCTCGTCATTGTGTCATCGCATTTATCTCGCCGATTTTTCAACGTAGCAGATGCTAACGTATCTTATCGTGCGTCTTTGCTCTCTCGCGATCGATGAAGTAGACGGAAATAATGCGAAATTCAACGGTTGTAGAACTGATGAGGATTGTTGCTTTAAATCTAATTTTAGGTATAATTCTCGTTGTTTCGATCCAGCCTGGAGTTGGCAGCTCCGCTGCGCAGACCACGAAGTCGGCGAGAAATGTTTCCACCATCGATACGTTGATGGACTTAGTTAGAAATATGTTTCCACCAAATCTTGTGCAGGCTTGCATCGCCCAACATCGAACCGAGCCGAAGCCACCGGAGAACGCTACTAATGGTAATCATTTCTTTAGAGATAGAACATTATCTTAACTTGAGAGTTGGAACATCCGATCTTAGGCTTAGACGGAACGAGTCATTTTTTCGTTTTTTCATAATGTAACTTTGCGTCTAAATTAACGTCATCTATTAGTCCCCGTGGATGAATGGGAACTGAAGGAGAAAGAAGAATCCGGCACTAACATTCTCGGACTCGTCGTATTTGCAACGGTGTTAGGCATCACCCTCGGTAAAATGGGACCGCAGGCCAAACCGCTGTTGAACTTCTTCGAGTCGCTTTCCGGCGCCATGATGTTGATCACCAACTGGGTGATATGGTAAGTTTCGCAAGTGATGCGTTTCTCAAAACGCTTCAAGTTGTCCAAGAAAGACTCTCATATTAACTGCATAACATTGTTGCGTAATCGTCATGTGCCATTGTTGTGACAATTTGATATCTCCATCCCGTGCGTCTCGCTTTTTCTTCAAAGAATTAAAAATTTCAAAATTATCCCTGTGCGTTTTTATGTACGCAGGTTGTCGCCGATCGGCGTGCTCTCCCTGGTCGCCTCTAAGATCACGGAGATGAAGTCGCTGGACGAAGTGGTCGCCCAGCTTGGGATGTACTTCTTGACTGTGGTGATCGCCCTTCTTATACACGGCTTCCTAGTGCTGCCAGGGATGTATTTTCTTCTTACAAAAAAGAATCCTTACATCTATATATCGAACATGGCACAGGCGCTTGTCACTGCCTTTGGCACGTCCTCGAGTTCGGCGACATTACCGATCGCCATCAACTGTCTCGAAGAGAGAAATGGCATCGATCCGCGTGTCACTAGATTCGTCATGCCAATAGGCGCTACCGTCAACATGGACGGTACCGCTTTGTACGAAGCTGTGGCTGCCATTTTTATCTCGCAAGTGCGTCAAATTGGTCTTTCCTTTGGGCAGCTGGTAGCGATAAGGTGAGTTTTTCTAGTTTAAATTTTTTTTTCTTCTTCTTACAGAAAAAGATATATTTATATCCTAACTCTATTGTATCTAACGCGTCGTTTTAGTATCACGGCAACTGCTGCCAGTATCGGTGCGGCTGGAATTCCACAGGCCGGATTAGTAACAATGGTAATGGTGTTGGACACGGTTCGACTTCCGGCCAATGACGTCTTCTTAATCATCGCGGTCGACTGGTTACTGTAAATATCATGCTTGTATATGTGCGTCTTTATTTTATAATTGCAATTTTAAAGGGCGTCTTTAACATATGTTTTCTCTCATTTACAGAGATCGATGTAGAACGACGGTGAACGTCATCGGCGATTCGCTCGGTGCGGGAATCGTGCAGCATCTCAGTAGGAACGAGCTCGCATCGTTGCCACACAATACGCAGCAGACACAAAACGGAGCCGATTGTCACGCGACCACGTCGATATGAGTTGTCATTCGCTAATCGCGGCCTGTGTCTCCTTGATCGACGATTACGAAATCGCTTCGCGATCGACCAACCACGGCAAACATATCGACACTTTTATCGTGCGGTTTATCGTCCATTTAGAAATGTTGCCATAACCGTTTGAATTTTGAAAAGAGTTCCGAAAAACCGATCGGTTTTAACAATATAACGAATAAATAAATTAAAATTTTAAGATTAAAACAAAATGTAAACAAATTTGTGGATAACAATATATATATTACATGTTGCAGCCATGTCATGTATGATTTTTAATTTTCGGATTTTTATAAGTTATTCTATGGAGAATATTTCGAGTATATAAAATATATATAACGCAATATATATATATTAAGAAAGATAAATGTATACATCTTAATAAGTGTACAATACGACAATGGTCGATGATCGCGAGATACGATCTTGATGAAGTGTTCTTGTGTACTCAATAAGTGTTCTGTTTTTATCTTACAATCAAATAATCGGTTTAGTATTAATTATCCCATATGAATCACAAACTCTATAAACAAAGGGAACAATAAACCTGTATATCACTCTATTAAACGCCACATTTATGACAAATGCACGTGAAATGCGACGTGTAATCTCTTTTTCAATTATCTTGATATACAAGTACCGTAAACAGGATTATTTTTAGTAGCAATTGACGCTCATTCCGCGATATAAATCATATATATATACGTAATGATAGGGCAATCAGATATAAGTTATCAACGCATAGCTCGCGGTGCGAGCAACGAGCGTTCTTCAGATAACTGTGGAATAATAAGATGTGCTTGAAATACTGAATACTTTTTAACTTTAGTAATCGTAGACCCAGTTAAACGATCTTGCTTGTAAAATATATATTTGTCTTCCATTTTCGCGTTTGACGATAATTACGCTTGATATAAAACGTGTATGTTGCATGTTACATTTTATTCGAACTATAAAATCCGCAGTCCACTTTTTTTGCAAATTATGCATGTACCTTCTCTTGAAGTGCATTTATAAGATTGCGGTGCTCATATGAATTTTACGAAGAGCGAAACATTTTTAGTAGTTTGAAAAATCAACTTTATTATTATCTGACAAAAAATCAAAGTTTTTATTATTATTTTTTATATGAAAATAAAAATGAGAATGTAAATTTTAATCATATATTGTTCCGCGGCGATTAGGCAGCTTGTGCCATATAATATATATCGAAAATAGATTTTATATTTATTCGATATCCAGTGAAAAAAGCAGATGTAATTCAATAAGTTTAATGCCATATTATCAGCGATTAGCTATGGGACTTGACCCTTAAGTATGAAACGATGTTGGTCATTTCGTCTCTTTCTGTGTTCTTGAACGAGAAGAAAACATGCAAGTTCCCGCATTTTATAGCTTTCTTTATACGAAAGAAAAATTCGATAAGTCGTAATATTTAGAACAAAAGAATGTAATGTATAGTTTAAAAAAAGAACATATATTCAGATGCTCAACACATTAATGAAGAAAAGTAAAATCCGTACTTAAGGGTTGAAATATCTTTTTTTACTGGCGCAATAAAAACAACATGCTAAATTATTTTCATAAGATATGTAAAAGAATTATGTGGAAAAGTAACAAAATAATTAATAAATATATATTATCTGATTTTACCATGTAAATTCCTTGTTGTGTGAAAAAAATTCTTTTATTATCCTTTACGCAAAATCTCTCCTAGATTTATTTTAAAGAAATGTTTTGACAAATTTTATTATTATTTGTTTTATTATCAAGAGTAATTAATATGCTTGTTGAAATTCTCTTGCATCTTATTAATACAGAAATAAAACATGCAAGTAAAATTAAAAATATAAGCGCATTTATCGCCATTTATACATTAAATGATAAGTAAAAATATGTGACGAATATTTTGCTTGCAGATGTTAAATGTTATTTGCATAGTAAATAATTGATAACTTGGATTTTGTGTCGCGTATCGAGGATGACACAGAGTCGATTTGTCCGAAAATCGGGATATCGAATCATTGTCTTCGAGTAAACCTTAATTAATTGACCAGTAAATTCCGAAATATAAATGCAAATCACGCAAAGCGCAAACTTTTAAACTCCTTGAATGCGAACCACGCGGCGCGAACAGAGCTATTATTGCAACACGCATGCGCGGCAACGAACCGTACTCGAAGCTGAAAATTTGTATTTGCGCCTTGTTGTTTTCTTTTTTTTAATCGTCTATAATTAATATCGCGTTCAAATGAGCATCGACAATGTTCAGTAAACGACAAGTCACGCAAACTTTGCGACAATATTTGTCGAGGTATGTAAGAGAGGTCACGCAGCTGTTTTTCAAAAGACTCTTTTTCTAGTTCGTACAGTAGCCAACTAGATCGTCAACTAGATAGTCAACTAGATCCATTTTAGAGCCAGCGAAACTACATGACCAAATTCACTTTTCGGTGCCACGGTAAAACAGTCAGTTGGCGTATATCCGTGCTAAACACATTGTAGGTCAACAATGCGGAGAGATTTATTACTGTTTTATTAACTGCGCGTGATGTTTTGTCATTCTAGTATATACTACAGCGATAATAAATTATAATTGAAAATTTTTATGTTTATATACGCATGTAAAATAAATATATTTTCTTAAATTAATTTTCTTAATAATTTTTTTCCTAATTTTTAAATATAACGTATAGAAGATATTTACAATAAATTACTTTCACTTTTTTCTTATTCTTAAAAAGTATTAAGCATTTCAAACATTATCAAATCATGCTTTTAATTTATATAACTTTGTATTATTAATTTTTTTTATAATTACATTATTCAATTAATTTTTTAATTTATGAATTTAGTTGGATGCTCTAGTGCGCACCGATGCACATTTAAAGCTACTATAGACAAATTTATATAAGCATAATTAATTATATTTTCCTATAGTTTTAACCGTGTTCTATTGTTTTTTAAGTAGTTTTAATTGTTGACAGCGTTAATTAATTTGAGAAGAAAATATATCTTTCTTCTAAATATACTGTTTAAATTGATTTCTTAATTCGACTTTAAAGAGGTGTGTGGCGCTCGTCGTTGAGTTACTACCGAAATCATTGCTTTCAGGAATCGCCAGGAAAATCTGGGATTAATTCCAATCTTGCAACGAAAATCCCCAACTTTCAACAGAGCACCAAACTAGACGTCGCGGATGGATTTTACAAAAACCAATAAGAAATAATTCTTCACGATGAAGATCGTTTCAACTACTTGCCGGTACGAACCAATTTTATTAACGTTCACCTGATGAGAGGGACAGCAATCGTGTTCAAGAATAAAAAGAACAGAAAGAACGCGAAAAGAACGCGGAAAAGAGCGGAAGAAACATGGTGTTTTTGCAATGTAATTTAATGAACGCGGAAAAACGCGGAAAAAACGCGGAAAACGCAGAAAAACGCGGAAGGAATATGGTGTTTTCGCAGTGTAATTTATTAATTTATTTTACGAATATTTGGTTCCGACACAGAATTCGTAAATATATTAATCTCTAATTGAAAGTAAATCATAAAATTCGTAATAATTTACTCGTGATTTTACAATATCGAAGGTAATCATTAAATTTCGTGAATAAGAAGTTAATATTTAACCGTTAGTTTAATCGAATCTTCACACTCTTA
>NW_021853512.1:0-489 GCF_003651465.1 Formica exsecta
CGTGTAGCGCAACCTGAAGCTGATACCGATGCAGTCAACAAACTGGATCAGTGCATTAAAACGTTGAGAAATCAACTGAAAGAGTCAGACGAGAAGCTTGTCGCGTTAGAGAAAGACGTGCGAGCGTTACAGACTGTGGTAAACGAGCTTCGGCGTGCGAATATCACTAGATTAGAAACGAGTAACGAACGCTAACGAAACGTCAACGAACGACAACAAAACGACGACGAAACGTTAACGAAACGTCAACGAACGACGACGAAACGACAACAAAACGTTAACGAAACGTCAACAAACGACAATGGACGACAACAAACGGTTCACGGACAGCAAAGGACGGTTCACGAACGGCTACGAACGGTTGAAGGACGGCCGAACGGTTCAGGAACGGTTGTCGGACGGTTATCTAAAGGCTCAGGAACGGCTCAGGAACGTTTGCGAACAAATCAGGAACGGCTACCGAACGGGTCAAGAACGGCTACGAACGGC
>NW_021853513.1:0-6520 GCF_003651465.1 Formica exsecta
CCGTGAACGTGTTAATGAAAACTTAGTATTCGTAAAATAAAGTATATTAGCGTACTTTATTGCTTTACAAAATATTAAGTATGTACGTCCAAAATAACGTACAATACTTTATTTTAAAGTACGGGTGGCAACCCTAGGTATTACTGGATATTATATAGATTTATTCGTATAAAAGTACACCTCTTGATTAAGTGCTTGCGGCGAAATGATCTTACACGTACGATGCATGTTAACTCCTCGAAGACTTCTGATCAAGTGCGCGGATTGGAATGCTGTCGCTCTTTATATACTATCAAAGTGTAGGCCGCGAGGTGTGAAAAAATATAATTCGATAAAACGGAGACAAGAGAGATTCCGCGTATGCACGCGCAGTTTGCAACTCGATATGCGGTTTTAAGAACTATATGCAGGTGGCTTCAAACAGACGCCGCCGCCTCAGACGCTTATCTTTGAATGCTTAGCCTTGATAATACATTGGAATGTCTATCTCAATATTTCCAACAACCTCCATTTGGCGAATTAACTCGCCTAGAAAAATCGATGTCGATATAGGCTTTAGATCGCTTTTTTTCTGATTTTAATTTGCGATTTTCAGAAATCTACCAATTGGATGTGAAGCACCAAGTGATATCCAACAATCTGCTGGCATACGCCTTCACGTATCACGAGCTTGAGAAGGTAGCCTCGACTTTCGACCTGGACATGGGTAGCTTGCTGCTACTAGAAGCGACGAATTTAAATGACGCCGTTCTAATCGGCTCCAATAGAACGCTGTATTTCTCTACCAAAACCAGTAAGTCAATCAGAAACAATTAAATTGTTAAATTGTGGTCTACTTGAGACCACGTCAGCTTATTACCTAAACACCTATCGCAACGAGGTCCTAATTTCAAAACAATTTAGAAACACATGTTTTGATTCGCATAACACTGGGTTACTGTCGACGTACCCGTTTATGGCAGAGATATTCTTTATATTTTCTTATATCTTACATTTTATATATGTAAATATCATCATCTCTAGGTGCTGCTAAATTGGTGCAAGTATTGTCGGAATGGATTCTTCACGATAAGTCATTGGCACTGACAAAGAACGCGCTCGCCGAACCCACCGTGTATAATTTGGACGAGGAGAACAGGAGACGATTTCCAGTCAGTCCGGCATACGATGTTCTGATCACCCTAGTTAATCCTGATCCCGAGAAGTTGAAGATCGATTGGAACTTAAGGACAGTGACTGAAGGTACATCACTGTTACGTACAAGGCATGTTATATTGCAGTTACATTGTTGAGTGGGAAATCTTTATTTATATATTCAATGTCTTAACAAAATATTGAATATGCAATACATTTTCTTTATTTTAATTTTTACTAATAAAAAATGAAAATGTTATACAAATTAAAAATTTTTATCTTAACAAAAGCTATTCAGTTTTTTTCAGTTTTACTTTGTGTTTACTAGGGAGTTAACACAATAATTAATTACGTTATACAAAAAATTTATTAAACTTTAATTATTATTTATTTATTAAACTATATTTATTTAACTTATTATTAAACACCTGCTCTGATCTTTAATTAAGAAAGTATAATATAATTTATTAGAAGAGACTAGAATTTAATTTCTTTTTTGTCGTAGAATATATACAGCCGTTTGTAGACGAACTATCCATCTTGAGTAATTTCTCGGTCAAGTCGCAGTGGCTCTATCTACTGCCGTTGGACGTGAATCCCAGACGCGTGCCCGATAGCAGTCCAAGCCGCAGGCATTTCGCCTTACGCGAGAGCGTTTTGCCGCAGCTGGTGACCCCGTTGGAGAAAAAATTAGGTACGTAACGCATACGTAAAGAGTTATGCGTACCAAGCATTTCTGACTGAATTTTAGCGTCGCAGGTCAGTCTTCATCCGTGTATTAACCTGGTCGTCTACACGGTACCATGCAGCAGCGCGCCCCTGCATATCTACACCCGCAGTGGACATAAGTCGCGAACAGACAGCAATGTGGAAGCTTTCCTCTCCCCGAGGTACTCCCTTTGCCTCTGGACAATTAATTTTATTTCATCGTAATTATGTACTGCTACTTTTATTTTAAGTGCATGAACATTACGACAGGATTGTTTATGTCTATGATTACCGTGTTTACTAATTTTTCAAAGATCAATGTGCAATTATTAGTATTATCTTTTAATATATTAATATTAGCTTAATATTAGCTAATTTTTATCATTGATATCGTATTAACGAACATAGATGGGGTGGCGTGGTTTTGATTAACCCACCGTCAAAGGCTTGCGAAGATGCGCGGGAGAATGAAACCGTCACTATTGTTCCCGAGGAGACCGCTGTAGTAGGCACGTTCTTGGCACAACTCAGATTATTGTTGGGCATCCCGGAAATGGTAACAGCAACTTCTAACAACGTACTAAAAACTCATTAAATTAGAAGTTAAGCTTTCTCGAGCAATTGCTTTTATGAACTTTTAATTTCGAATAGAGAGAGCGAGAGAGAGAATCGTTCAAATATAAAATAAAATAATCATGACACGCGTAAACTATTCGCAGAAACCCATCGACGGAGTGACGACGATGCCATTGATGGGGCTAAAATCGCGCGACTGGGAGATCGATTCTTTACTGAGGTTTCGCACCGTCGAGCAATTGACCTCGGCGAAACTAACCCTGCAATCATTGGCGCGATTGTTGAAGGAGATCAGCAACATCGTTATCACGGACGTGGTTGGGAACAGGATTAAGACTGCGCTTGAGTTGGTGCACGAATCCGCGGAATACCTCCGACGTGGCGATCTGGAGCGAAGCTTCGTTCTCAGCAAGGAGGCCTTCGTCACCGCCGAGGCGGCTTTCTCCGATCCAACGCTTTTGGCGCTTCTCTACTTTCCGGAAGATCAGAAGTGAGTGCAAGATCTTTAGTCATCTTAAAAAAACAAGATGCTTACTTCCTGGAAAAATATGGAAAACCTGGAATTCTCAGGGAATCTTTTTGTAACTGGAGAAATCAGAGAATTTTCATGGAATTTTATCGGGATTCGGG
This sequence comes from Formica exsecta, assembly GCF_003651465.1. Classification (NCBI taxonomy): domain Eukaryota; kingdom Metazoa; phylum Arthropoda; class Insecta; order Hymenoptera; family Formicidae; genus Formica; species Formica exsecta. Next base: position 3,049 of record NW_021853513.1, read on the forward strand.
GAATTAAAAAAAAATTCTTTCTTTAATAATTTTGCTCTTATACTGTAAGCAATAGGCAATCGCACCCGCCGATAAGCCAAGTTATGAATTATGTATTTAAAATATATTATAAATATATATCAATCTTTATTTATATATTCAATGTCTTAACAAAATATTGAATATGCAATACATTTTCTTTATTTTAATTTTTACTAATAAAAAATGAAAATGTTATACAAATTAAAAATTTTTATCTTAACAAAAGCTATTCAGTTTTTTTCAGTATATTTGTAAATCTAGTACTTAAAACTTAAGTGGCTTTATGTTTTTCCTTCATTTGAATGAAAAACATTAAAAAACGCGTACAATAAAAACTTATTTTAGGAAATTGCACCAAAAAATCTTTAAAATATTTTCTTTACTTGGAATTTTGAACAAAAATACCTGGAATATCAGGGAATTCTCTGGGAATATTTTTTACAAGATTTGAGTAGACACCCTGAAAAAAAAGAACATAAAAAAACAATTCCGTGTTTTACAAATTCTTATAGTTAAAAAGTAGAAATGGAATTGTTAATTGAAGGAAAAATATAATAATTTTATTGGGACTTCCGGTGGGACACGAATGGAATGTGCATGGGCAAAGCAAGCAGTAAGAGAAAAGTTATTAAACTTTCGAAATAAAAGGTGAGAAATAGAAGAGTAAATGAGTGGAAAGCAAGAGAAAGTTGTAATGAAGACGGAGAAAAGAAGGCAAAGAGGACAAGAAGAGAGGACAGAAAATAAAAGGAGATAAGATTGTGAAACGAAGAAGAGAGATTAGGAAACATCAAGATACGGGTGAAAAAGTATTAGGAAGACGGTTCAGAAGAGGGACTACAGATGGCGCCAATGACTGGGAAACAGACAGGAAGCAGGAGTAAGAGCAAGGGAGAAGAAAAGTCACTAGACAAATATATTTCAGGAAGCGAAGAAGAGGATTAGAAAAAAAAATAATGAAAATAGAAGAATCGAAAAAAGAAATGAGAGAAGAAAGAAAAGCAAGAGAAGAAGAAAGAAAAAAAAGAAAGAGGAATGGAAACAAGAGAAAGGAATATTAGAGAAGAGAATAGCAGTGTTGGAATGGATTAATGAGAGAAAGGAGAGGAAAGACAGAAGGAACAATATTGTAATAAAAGGAGTGAACTGGGAAATGGAGAAATTAGAATATGAAGTGGAAAAATACATAAAGGACAGTTTAATAGTGGACATAGTGATAAAAAAGGCAAACAAAATAAAATTGAATGGAAATAAAAATTTAATGATAGCGGAGATAGATAGTTGGAAGCAAAAAGAGAGATCATGAGTAAGAAGAAAGAGTTGAGGAATATATATTAATAATAGAGGATAATTTAACAAGAAAAGAAAGTGAGATATAACAGAAATTAAAGGAAATGGCAAGAGAAAATGAAAATGTTATACAAATTAAAAATTTTTATCTTAACAAAAGCTATTCAGTTTTTTTCAGTATATTTGTAAATCTAGTACTTAAAACTTAAGTGGCTTTATGTTTTTCCTTCATTTGAATGAAAAACATTAAAAAACGCGTACAATAAAAACTTATTTTAGGAAATTGCACCAAAAAATCTTTAAAATATTTTCTTTACTTGGAATTTTGAACAAAAATACCTGGAATATCAGGGAATTCTCTGGGAATATTTTTTACAAGATTTGAGTAGACACCCTGAAAAAAAAGAACATAAAAAAACAATTCCGTGTTTTACAAATTCTTATAGTTAAAAAGTAGAAATGGAATTGTTAATTGAAGGAAAAATATAATAATTTTATTGGGACTTCCGGTGGGACACGAATGGAATGTGCATGGGCAAAGCAAGCAGTAAGAGAAAAGTTATTAAACTTTCGAAATAAAAGGTGAGAAATAGAAGAGTAAATGAGTGGAAAGCAAGAGAAAGTTGTAATGAAGACGGAGAAAAGAAGGCAAAGAGGACAAGAAGAGAGGACAGAAAATAAAAGGAGATAAGATTGTGAAACGAAGAAGAGAGATTAGGAAACATCAAGATACGGGTGAAAAAGTATTAGGAAGACGGTTCAGAAGAGGGACTACAGATGGCGCCAATGACTGGGAAACAGACAGGAAGCAGGAGTAAGAGCAAGGGAGAAGAAAAGTCACTAGACAAATATATTTCAGGAAGCGAAGAAGAGGATTAGAAAAAAAAATAATGAAAATAGAAGAATCGAAAAAAGAAATGAGAGAAGAAAGAAAAGCAAGAGAAGAAGAAAGAAAAAAAAGAAAGAGGAATGGAAACAAGAGAAAGGAATATTAGAGAAGAGAATAGCAGTGTTGGAATGGATTAATGAGAGAAAGGAGAGGAAAGACAGAAGGAACAATATTGTAATAAAAGGAGTGAACTGGGAAATGGAGAAATTAGAATATGAAGTGGAAAAATACATAAAGGACAGTTTAATAGTGGACATAGTGATAAAAAAGGCAAACAAAATAAAATTGAATGGAAATAAAAATTTAATGATAGCGGAGATAGATAGTTGGAAGCAAAAAGAGAGATCATGAGTAAGAAGAAAGAGTTGAGGAATATATATTAATAATAGAGGATAATTTAACAAGAAAAGAAAGTGAGATATAACAGAAATTAAAGGAAATGGCAAGAGAAAAAAAGGAAAAAGGCGATAATAAGGTAAAAGTTGGATATAAGAAAATTAACTTGAAGGATCGATGGTACAGATGAAACGAGAAAGAAGAGAAATTGGAGGAGGAAAGAAGAGGAAGAGAATACGAATGAGAATATGACAAAAAAGGCGGAAAGGAGATGGAGGATGGTGAGAAAGGTTTAAAAATTTGCTTTTGGAATATAGCAGGCAGGGGCGGATTTATATAGAAGGTTCCCAGCAAGCAAAATGATGCAAACTTTGCGCAAAGTTTGCAGCAAACCCGAGCATGCCTTTACAGCAAAATTGTGACAAGGTGTGTCCGCAAAAAGCTTAGCTTTTGCTGGCAAGGCTTGTCGCAATAGTGTGATGCACATTTTGCGCAAATAAAGAGCAAATCTTGCCGTGCATGACATGACAGCAAATTTATGGCAAGAATAGAGCAAACCTTGCCGTGCACGGCATGACAACAAATTTGTGGCAAGAATAGGGCAAACCTTGCCATGCACGATATGATAGCAAATTTGTAACAAGATCAGAATAAACCTTGCTGTGCATGGCGTGATAGCAAATTTGTGGTAATTTTCTATACGGGGTGAGTGATTCAGGACTTCTGTGACAAATTGTGAGAAACGATAAATCTCGCAGAGAGGACTATTTTGTGAAACAATCCGTTCTTTGTTTGACACGTCGTTTTTAGAAGCTATGCGACCGCGCAGACAAAGTCTTAGATGACATTTATTATAATTATGAGATGATGATAATATATGAATAATTGAAAATGAATTTATAATATGATGAATATATAAATTTTATATATATATAT
>NW_021853513.1:17825-22858 GCF_003651465.1 Formica exsecta
CGTCAATGACGTTAAAGGACTTTTAGGTTTCCAAGTAATGTTCAAAAGGAATGTTGGGTTGATAATTGTGCGTATACCGTATACCGTAACAATTTGGATCTTGAATAAAGAGACTATTTCCTTTATAAATAAATTTTAGAAAATTCCAAGTAAAATAACGCTTTGTACATTTTTTGAAAAATGATGATGTCAATAATCTTAAAGAAATATTTACAAATCTGAAGAGTCAATTACAATGTAGTACAAAAAATGTGAATAAAGATTTGAAAAAAATTACAAATACACACGCGTCTTTGTCGGCAAATTATACGTACTTAAAGTTTTAAAAAAGATTCTCTCTCTTCTTAAGATTTGTTAGTCCTCTTTCATGTCTATTAAGATATTCTGTCTTAAATAAAAAATTTTTAAAAATCTTGCGAAAAAGAGAAATCTTCATAAAAAGTATTTTACATCGATTTGGAATTGATTTTATTAATTAAGTAATTTTACAAAATATATAAAGAATACACATTGCATTTTCATGAAAAAAAAAATTCAGATTTAAGTTGGACAATCTGTAAACAATCATGTTTACAATTCTTGTAAAACTCGCTAGTATGCTAAAGATATTATGAAGATACAATCGCAGCTGTGCATTTTCGCCAAGTGCAGGTGTACGAACTGTTCCCGCATTAAATACGACATTAAATGCAAGAATAATTTTTAATCGTGCGATAAAAACACGATAACACTCGCATGTCAAAATGCGTATCGATGTAAATTATGACGGAACGTTCAGACGATCGTGCCGTTGCGAATATTTTAAATTTCACTCGATCATAGAGTTAATCATCTTGACACGTGAAGCTATCGTATGAGTATCGCGGAAAGGATGAGAGGAGGATGTATCGCGTTGGTCGATCCACGGTCGTTCTTTCATTTCCCCTCAACAAGAGAGCGTTTCTCGTCTCGCTGCCTTCCTCGTTGTTGCTATCCGGGCACGATGTCGAGAAACGCGAATATGTCATATGACAAGGTGTCTACTCTTTGAGAAAATGTGGGAAACCTGGAATTCTGAGGGAATTTTTTTGTACCTGGAGAAATCAGGGAATTTTATTGGGACTCGGGGAAATTTAAAAAAAAATTCTTTTTTTAATAATTTTACTCTTAAACTATAAGCAGTAGGCAATCTTCCTGAATTGTGTTTAAAATAAATATTATAGATATATATTTATCTCTGTTTATATATTCAATGTCTTAACAAAATATTGAATATGCAATACATTTTCTTTATTTTAATTTTTACTAATAAAAAATGAAAATGTTATACAAATTAAAAATTTTTATCTTAACAAAAGCTATTCAGTTTTTTTCAGTATATTTGTAAATCTAGTACTTAAAACTTAAGTGGCTTTATGTTTTTCCTTCATTTGAATGAAAAACATTAAAAAACGCGTACAATAAAAACTTATTTTAGGAAATTGCACCAAAAAATCTTTAAAATATTTTCTTTACTTGGAATTTTGAACAAAAATACCTGGAATATCAGGGAATTCTCTGGGAATATTTTTTACAAGATTTGAGTAGACACCCTGAAAAAAAAGAACATAAAAAAACAATTCCGTGTTTTACAAATTCTTATAGTTAAAAAGTAGAAATGGAATTGTTAATTGAAGGAAAAATATAATAATTTTATTGGGACTTCCGGTGGGACACGAATGGAATGTGCATGGGCAAAGCAAGCAGTAAGAGAAAAGTTATTAAACTTTCGAAATAAAAGGTGAGAAATAGAAGAGTAAATGAGTGGAAAGCAAGAGAAAGTTGTAATGAAGACGGAGAAAAGAAGGCAAAGAGGACAAGAAGAGAGGACAGAAAATAAAAGGAGATAAGATTGTGAAACGAAGAAGAGAGATTAGGAAACATCAAGATACGGGTGAAAAAGTATTAGGAAGACGGTTCAGAAGAGGGACTACAGATGGCGCCAATGACTGGGAAACAGACAGGAAGCAGGAGTAAGAGCAAGGGAGAAGAAAAGTCACTAGACAAATATATTTCAGGAAGCGAAGAAGAGGATTAGAAAAAAAAATAATGAAAATAGAAGAATCGAAAAAAGAAATGAGAGAAGAAAGAAAAGCAAGAGAAGAAGAAAGAAAAAAAAGAAAGAGGAATGGAAACAAGAGAAAGGAATATTAGAGAAGAGAATAGCAGTGTTGGAATGGATTAATGAGAGAAAGGAGAGGAAAGACAGAAGGAACAATATTGTAATAAAAGGAGTGAACTGGGAAATGGAGAAATTAGAATATGAAGTGGAAAAATACATAAAGGACAGTTTAATAGTGGACATAGTGATAAAAAAGGCAAACAAAATAAAATTGAATGGAAATAAAAATTTAATGATAGCGGAGATAGATAGTTGGAAGCAAAAAGAGAGATCATGAGTAAGAAGAAAGAGTTGAGGAATATATATTAATAATAGAGGATAATTTAACAAGAAAAGAAAGTGAGATATAACAGAAATTAAAGGAAATGGCAAGAGAAAAAAAGGAAAAAGGCGATAATAAGGTAAAAGTTGGATATAAGAAAATTAACTTGAAGGATCGATGGTACAGATGAAACGAGAAAGAAGAGAAATTGGAGGAGGAAAGAAGAGGAAGAGAATACGAATGAGAATATGACAAAAAAGGCGGAAAGGAGATGGAGGATGGTGAGAAAGGTTTAAAAATTTGCTTTTGGAATATAGCAGGCAGGGGCGGATTTATATAGAAGGTTCCCAGCAAGCAAAATGATGCAAACTTTGCGCAAAGTTTGCAGCAAACCCGAGCATGCCTTTACAGCAAAATTGTGACAAGGTGTGTCCGCAAAAAGCTTAGCTTTTGCTGGCAAGGCTTGTCGCAATAGTGTGATACACATTTTGCGCAAATAATAGAGCAAATCTTGCCGTGCACGGCATGACAGCAAATTTGTGGCAAGAACAGGACAAACCTTGCTGTAGACAGAAGGAACAATATTGTAATAAAAGGAGTGAACTGGGAAATGGAGAAATTAGAATATGAAGTGGAAAAATACATAAAGGACAGTTTAATAGTGGACATAGTGATAAAAAAGGCAAACAAAATAAAATTGAATGGAAATAAAAATTTAATGATAGCGGAGATAGATAGTTGGAAGCAAAAAGAGAGATCATGAGTAAGAAGAAAGAGTTGAGGAATATATATTAATAATAGAGGATAATTTAACAAGAAAAGAAAGTGAGATATAACAGAAATTAAAGGAAATGGCAAGAGAAAAAAAGGAAAAAGGCGATAATAAGGTAAAAGTTGGATATAAGAAAATTAACTTGAAGGATCGATGGTACAACATCGTGAGACGAAAAATTTTGCCGTCAATTTGCTTCAAACTTTATGACAAACCAAAACAAGACAAATGTTTGCTACAAAATTGTTGTCAAAATTAAAGCACACCTTGTCGCAAAGCTTTGGCAAAACGTGATTTTAACATTCTTGGCTATCTGGGTTACGATGCTTAAGCATCAGGCCCCCAACGAGAAGGGGGCCCCCAAACAACTACCGAATCGACACTTACGAGAACCATATAGTATCAGACTAGAGATACGTATTATTCTGTATAGTCATAATCAGATGGGTTATCCGCGTCTTCTTTGGTAAGAATTCTCTGTATACAATTTTGATCATTTATTTAACACTCCCAATAACAAGTTGTGAAGCAGAAAGAGGTTTCTCTAAATTATCTTTTATAAAAAATAAGTACAGATCTAAAATGAGAGATAAAATTATTTATTAATTCTTTCAGTAGAAAGTGACATCACAAGATCTGTTACTTATGACGAATCCATAAAAGAATATATAAACGTGAAATGTAAAAAAAAAATTTAAAAACTTGTTCTCAAATGCTTTTGTTTTTTACATTTATGTTTTGTTTTATATCTATGTCAGTTATTTTTATTAATTTAATTCGTTTCTGTAAAACGTTAATGTTTCTGTAATCCGTTTATAGTTTTCATGTATATCATTTATTATGAATATATTTTATTCGAATTGTATATTTATTAATGTTTAAATGTTATCATAAACTGTTATCTAGATAGAGAAAAAAATTATAATAATGTCAAAATAACGAGACAACGATAAATTATGATAGAAAAGTTAGTTTTTATAGTAATTTTTTCGTCGTTTTTTGACGTCATTGTAATTTTCTATTCTGCTCGGAAAAAGGGCCCCTGAAATAATATTAGCATCAGGCCCCGAAAAGTCACCATCCGCCCCTGGTAGCAGGAATAACAAACAAATGCGAAGAAACATGGGAATATTTGGAAGAATTTGATATTATAGGCTTAACAGAAACATGGGCGGAGAAAGGAACATGGAAGAAAATTAGTAAAAGTAATTATCAAAAAAATACAAATGGAATTGCATACCGGCAATAAGAGAATATAAGAGGAAGGGCAAGGGGAGGAATTATCACGGCTAGAAGCAAGGAATCAGAAGGAGTAAAAGTAAGGAAAATAAATAAAAGAGCGATGGAGATAAGTGTGATATATAACAAAAATAGGTGGAGAGTGATTACGTCCCAGCAAACACAGATACATAACTGTAACATTGCCATAATAAAACGGAATGTAACAAGTAATATAACGTATTTGTTACATGTAACATTCACGTTAGTTGTAATTTCCCACTCATACAAAATTGCAGTTATATAACATGAATATAACATGTTACTAAAATGTTATATGATTGTTACAGTCATGTAATAATCCACCCAAGTAGCAAACTGACGTCACAATGACAGTAAATTTTGGTCACAAGATGACCAATTAGACATCCTAAGTTAGATCTCATGAGACCCGAAAATGTCTCGTCGATATGTCACATCCACGAGACGTCATTTTCTGACGTTTGTTTGACGGCAAAACTAAGACCAATTACAGTAATAATATAACACATATTAATGTGATATATATTATAGGTAAATTTAAATAATTTAATTTATAAAATTAAAGATTTTATTTATATGGAAGTTAATTTCTGTTTTAT